>NC_092869.1:9774894-9777561 GCF_032062135.1 Pyxicephalus adspersus
TACACTTAATAAGACGAAATTTAGGTAAAATCTGATATATATGTGCGTGTGTGTATTTATTTAATTTACTTTTATATATATATATATATATATATATATATATATTTATTTATTTATATAAATGATCATGTACATCTAGAATAGCTTACTTATTTTAGTGTGTTCATTCTTTATTTCTTTGTTCTTTTTTCTTCTATAATATTTTTATTTTTTTCACTTTCCGTTTCTTTTTTCTTTCTCTATCAAACAAAAAAAAACTTAAAATAATGAGGGTAATGAGAGGCTGTTTTTTGGCATAAAGACAAGTCCAGGATAATTGAAAGGAGTTTCCCTAACCCTTAGGAGCTATTTAATAAAAGCCATCGCACCCTTACAAACTGAATACATTTACTCCTTACCATTGACTCCAATATTTTTCGCCAAAAAATCCCAAATCTTTGAATTTTTAATCCGTTTTGGAGAAATAAAATCTCTAGTTTTACAAACCCGTGATTACTATATCAGAGATTTGGGTCTTACTATTACAGTACTGGAGTACAGGCCCTATAATTTTCATTTTTGCTAAACAGATCAATGCTTGCTGATCAATCTGAAGAAAAGCCAGGCTTTAAAGACATTTGTGCAAAGACATTTGGTGGTTATTAAACTATATCAGCTTATCCAGAGCGTTGGCTGTTTATTTGCATGGGGGCTTAGTGCACAGCATTAAAAAAATGAACCCCCTTTAGGCAAATTATAGGCACTTTGGTCGGTCAGCATGAGCAGGGGAAATGATTAGCTTGTTGGATCAAATGTAGAAAAAAATCAGCCAGAGACAAATCCTAGCAGAGGTTACACTAAGGATATAGGAGTAAAATCAATAGAGCTTGGCAGGTTGAAGGAGGCAAATGCCATGGGATGAAGCCTTTGTCCTGTAGGTGGCGCTATGTTGGCACTGTGTGTAGCCTTTGTGGGTTATACATTCTAATAAAGGCTTGCTGGAAAAAAAAATTATATTTCACTCTATTTAATTCTCTTCATTTACAAGAAACCCCCTCAAATTCATAAACTGAAAATGTGTTTCATCTCCACATGCCTGTGAATAAAAAAAAAACTGTTTGAATAAATAGCTTATTTCTAAACATGTTGTTGTCAGTGTTAAACACCCTATGTCATTTTTATTCAAACACTAACATGATTACACCCAATTATATATTCAGCAGTCTTCCTTATTTTAGAGTAAATTTGCCTGTCTTTAATAAAACCAGACATAATGGATCCCTGTTCCTAGATCCAGCCTCCCTTTCTGTAATTTGATTGAATTACACCTCCAATACGTCTGCATTTTTTTCCTACATTACATTTCAAAGATCCTTTCAGCTTAGAAAATATCTGATTCGTGCGAATTATGAAACGAATTTTTTTTTTTTTGTATTTCATTTTTTTTTATTTTACTATTATTACTGTTATTATTGTAGGATTTGCTATTTTGGAAACTTCATTTAAGAACATTGCCTATGTTTGTGTTGATGCTTTATTATTTATTTTCTTCGCCTCTTGTGGACTGTTTGTTACTAATGTAACAGAAGCCAGTTAAGTATTGTTTGGGGATCTTGTTTTTTTGTATATGGTTTTGTTGTGGATAAGGTTGCAAAACAAAGGAACAAGTACAGGCAGGTTACAATATTTATCAAGGGATGTTAGATATAGACACAGTTCAACAGAAAAAAACTAAAAAAGAAAAAAAAGCCAATTACATCCATCCTAGCAATTAGTGCAATTATCTATATACTGTTCCTATGTTGTTGTAGCTGGTGTAATAAGCTTGCCTCAGGTCTGGGTAGTATTAGATTAGACTGTTACAGGTTGTGTTTATGAACATACATACAGTTTATAGAGATTACACCTTTACAAATTACATAAGATTATCAACCTTGTGTTTAAGATTCCAACTGCAAGACTAAAACACAAACAATAACAGGATAATCACTGCACATCATGAAGAATAGATTCATACATCTGTGCCATATGCTTGGAATGTAATAGATTCTTCTTTAATAATGTGTTGCTATTGTTGTGATAGGGAAACAATGGGGTATTAAGTGATTTTATTATTTTGTTTTATGTATTATTATTTTCTTGTTGTTGTTTAGGTGTGAGCTATACCATCTCACTAACCCAAAAGATCTTAGCTTGCCTCTGCTAGCTACTGAGAATCCAAGACAATTCTTTTTCTAGAAAGCAGCTTTTCCTAACATTTGCAGCTTGGATGATGATTGTATCTCAGCAAGCCCGGCCGACGGGTTAAAGTCGATTATTCTGCACGTCTATCATGGCTTGATCACTCTGTTTTTATTTCCTGTGAGCTAAAGTTATTTATTTGGTATTTTTTTTTTGAAGATATGCAATTATTGTAATGACTAATGGTTGTTTATGCTTTTGTTAGCTGCATCAAGCACAGCCCTTTTGTTTTAGGGGAAAAATCATTTAAAATGTACTGTACAAACAGATCTGAGCAGAATGGGGACAAGAACTCTTGTGAATACATGGAATGTTCCCTTCTTTTTCTAGGTGGCAAATAAAGACACCAGGTTACCTTATTTTATGAGCTAATTAAATTCAAAAAAGAAATTTCCTTTCAATCAAATAAGCTAATAAGCTCCAGATTTTATATATATATATATATAT
>NC_092869.1:9777863-9778724 GCF_032062135.1 Pyxicephalus adspersus
TCTATATATATATATATATATTCATCAATATCTATTGCTTGATTGATCTTAACTATTATTGGTCCATTAAAAATGCTTCCAATAGGTATCAGTTTATACATGATAACATTTTTAATCCTCACTAGTCTTCCTCTCTCAAGTTGAACATTGTACCCAAAATTCGGATTGGAAGCTAAAATTGCAGTAGGGTTCCCATGGCTTGGTAATGGTCCACTCCACATGGCCCACCACCACCATCACAGCCTAATTCGTGCCTTTCAATACGTGGAAGATGGCTCAGCAATTGAGCACAGTGCACTCCCCTGAGCTGTGAAGGGTCTCAGGAAAATCAAGCTCTATTCTGTCCCCCTCTTCATAGAACATACATAATCATGAACTGCTCTCACCTAGCCATGCACCACTCCAATGCAAGGAGGGTCACCAGGCACAGGGACACACAGCTACAGTTTGCAGTTGCCTACAAAGTTGGTTTTTGGTTAGCCTACAGGGTCACCATCATGAATCGCCCAAGTGTTGTGCAGCAATCTCTCATCCAGAGGGCTTAAATTAGCTTCTACTACAAAGCCAAGAGAGTAAATCGGAGCTTGTAGCCCATTTTATAGTCTTCCCAGGAGCTCACCAGCAGATGTCATTTTACATCAAGTTTTTTTTTTCTTCTTTCTGTAGCAGTCAGGGAAATCTTGCATTATTCTATGTACGTTTATCTAAATGGGTGAAAAGATCTTGTATCCATTCAATGTGAGAACTTTACCCCAATAACACAATAGTTGCTGTGGGATACTACGATGGGGAAATGGGTGAATACAGCAAACTAGAAACAAGCATTAATTAGTGTTGGGTTTCTAGAATAATTCGAAATTA
>NC_092869.1:9778998-9784602 GCF_032062135.1 Pyxicephalus adspersus
TATATATATATATATATATAATGTATTTGTGTGCGTTTTCCAAAAGGTTTCCTTTTATATTATCCTTTATATCATTTAAATTTAAAAGAAAATTAATGTAACAAATCATTTTAAATGATGTTATTCGTGTATAGAAATACTTTTTATTAATATTAGAGGTATTACATGTTTTGATTTAGTATTAAAATTATATATTTAATTAAAATATTGTATTGCTATATCTGATACAATTATTATTACTTTAACATCCACAACAGTTTATTATATTGCTGCTTTTTTTCCACAAGTCCCTGCTTCAGTTTCCTGTGCTCTAGGCAATAATAATTGTAAAATTACACATACTGTACACAGAGCTGTTTTTTTCGGGCAGTTTCCACCTTTCCAATGACACAGGCATGCAGAGTATATAAGAGAATAAGAGACCCACTGCAATCTACATATTAATGTTACACACTAAATCTATAAATGAGAACTCAGGAATTGCTGTTAATCCATATGTTCTTCTCTGATATGTGACTATTGGAGTTTTTTTTTAGCTGAAATAATACATGGTAAAATAAAAAGAAACCTTGAGAATTATAAGGGATTCCTTTCTCTGGGAGGCTTTATTATTATGATATGGGCAAGCTTCCCACAATCATGTCCTGCCTCTGTGCTCAGGCTTTACATTAACTGGTGTAAGTGCAAATTAATCAGCAGGTCCACATAAATACACAGCTCATGCATGGAGGCAGACACTACTCAATCTGGTTATGAATTACCAGACAGGTTAACACCTTTCTTGAAAATACTGGCAGTTCTATTTAGGCCTGGTTTCATGTAGTCAGCTGGAGCAAGTTACTTTTTTATTCACAGTACTATAAAAGTGGGATTGGGGTTTAAGCGATTGCAAGAAACCTTTGGAGGATCTCAGAGGTTCTGTTGGCATTGTTCTTCTAAAGTCATGAGAACCTGTGCAAGCCCTTGGGTAGAATTGAATGCCACCTATTTGTAGAGAGTTCTTTAGGTTCTACGGCAAGTTCTTGAGAAGTTAAGGAATCCTGCATAGACATTGGGTTGAATGGAATACCAACTGTTTGTAGAGTTCTTTAGGTTCTATAGTCAGATCTTGAGAAGTCCTGGACTCCTGCATAGACTTTGGGTTGAATGGAATACCACCTGTTTGTAGAGAGTTCTAAAGGGTCTATGGTCAGTCCTTGAGAAGTCCAGGAAGCCTGCATTGACCATGGGTTGAATTGAAGGCCACTTGTATCAAAAGGTTCTGGAGGTACCACAGGCAGCTATCCAGGAGTGTGCAGACACTAGGGTAAGATAAAAGACTGCCTACCTAAAGAGAGTTCCAGAAGTTCTATATGCAGTACTATAAAACCTATGGGTGGAAGTAAAAGATGTATGCAAATCTAGAATCTCAGATTTTTTTTTAACAATAGTGCCCTCATGAGCCACAAAACTCAATGGGGAAGTAAAGGCCAACTACATATGGATACTTTCAAAGGGTTTACCTGGATTGCTCCCCTGAGCCCTGGAAGTGATTTAAGCCCTTGGATGAACAAACAAGTAAAAAAGAACCTGCTTAAGAGGGATTCCAGAGGTCCTGAGCAGTGCTTCCAAGAGCTGTGCCAGCCTGTACTGAAAAGTGAAAGTTGTCTTCCAAATGAGAATCCCAAAATGTTATAGGCTGTGCTGAGTTCTATGATCCTACATAGAGAAGCAATATCAGGCTACCTATATAGAATTCCAAAGGCTCTATATAGACAATCCTCCATAAAGCACTGCACAAAGAAGTATGCTGCCTTTAGAGAATTCCACAAGTTCTACACAAGCTGTGCTCAGTGGAAATCTGGAAGCCTGTACAGAAAATGAATACAGACTGTCAACAGAAAATCCCAGAGGTTCTATAGAAAGTGATCCATAGAGCTTTGGACCCTGTATAAAAAAGTGAACATAAAACAAATCCTGATGTTCCTCAGGCAATGTTCCATTTAATCCTGGTAGAAAGTCACCCTACCTAAAATAATTAGTTCAATTCTAAATATCTTGTTTTACAGAATCCTTTACAGGAAAGTAGACTGAAGGTTGCTGATCCAATGCTATTCTGATACTGTGTGCCTCCCTGTTCCTTTTCCTCTCTCCTGGTTTTCAGGCAAATTTGCCTGTGCCACAATGTTATGATGGAAGGCTGCTGAAATGACAGGCCAGGAACAAGCTTGTCTTAATCATCAGCTTCTTAATTTAGTTTGGTGTGTGTCTCTGTTATGTGTGTATATATGTGCATGTGTGTGCTCTCTCTCTGTCTCTGAATCTGCTGACAACCTGCAGATTTCTTAATGAGTGATAGGACTGGGCTGCTCAGAACTGCCACAGTTTGTGGTGTGAATGCCCCTCACTGAGAAGTTTGCTTCTCTCCTGTTCCTGCAAACTTAATCATATAACCTGTAACCAAAACCCACAGAATGAGGACTCAACACACAAAACACAGTAACATCTAATCACTGCAGATCTTAGCACCCATACCAGCTGTTCAGGATTATATAGGATTTGAATAGGAGGCAGGGGGATAGACAGAAAATCGTGCTAATTATATTTTTATGGCGATAAATTATATAGTCTGGTCTTAATGAATTATCCCAGATGAAGCTTTGGCTTAGCGCTATACCCGTGCAAATAAAAGAATCCTCTGACATTATTTGCATTTTGGAGGCGACAAGGAATTTTCTTCTGAAAAACGCAAGTGACTTTTTTTTCCTACTGAAAAAGGATTTTATATTAGGCTGAACGTGATTATCCTGCTCATAACTGGCTGTTTTATTTCAGAAAGTGGGGGCTATATACAGCTAATATCTTCTGATGATCAGATGATGCAGCTCATAGCAATCCCCTAAAGAAATGAAGCCGAAAACTTTATATCCCTTGCTCTGATTTTATAGAATGAAGACTATAAGAAAATCATTCATAGAATCTGTTTCAGCTTGTTGGACTTTATTTTCCAGATCTGCACTACATTGTTGTATTAAATAATCATTCAGTGATTTGTTTTTATGTGACTTATTAAAAATATATATTTATTTGTTAAATGAATAAATTAGAAGTCTTTCTATGCACAGTCAAAAAAAGTAAAATAAAGGAAATCTTGACAACATTATTAAATTTATCCTTTGCATTAAAACAGCATTAATAATACGCAGAAATAAAATGACTTTTTATATTGGCTGATTTTCATAGCCAAAACATTTTTATTATATACCGTTTGTGTGTTTTAAAAGTATTATTAGATATATCGATAGATATATCAAGAAGTATAAATACCCCATTGAGCTATTCAACCTTGTGCTAATAATAAAATGGAATCAGGATTTTTCTTTTCACATGGAAGGATGATTCAAATTATTCTTTCTTCTTCATTAATAATTCTTCTTCTTCTATTATCTAATATTCTTATTATGTAAATGTTCTCAAAACCTTTAAGAGATAGATAGAGATGGATAGATAGATAGATAGATAGATAGATAGATAGATAGATAGATAGATAGATAGATAGATAGATAGATAGATAAAATAGTCATACTTACAATCTATCTATTTATCTATCTACTAGATGTCTGCCTTTGCATGTCTTCAGCCATCTATCTATCATTTTCCATCAGTTGGTACAATTCTAATAGCTCCTCTGTAGGTTTCTGCTGCTGGACACTGGAAGAAGCTGCTGGGAGGGAACTTTGACCAACTTTCCCAGGAGTTGTAGGAGTGAAGCTGCCAGAGGCTTGGGGTGGAGGGAATTTCATTTTTGTTTGCAAATACTTTAGACCTTAGCTTGCTGTTACAGGTAACTAACACCAAACAAAGAGAGCAGTTCATGCATTGCAAGGTAACCCCAAGCCAGGTCTCAAGAAGTCCACTCCAATGTTCCAAACTGCTCCTGACATGTAAAGTCAGCTTGTGTCTACAACATTGTAGCCTGGGATGTCAGGCCAGCATTGCTGGAGATTCACCCTTTCACTGCCACCACAACAGGAGGTTCTCCTTTCCTGCCCCCCCCCCTGGCAGCCAGAGAGTAAAAGGGCTGGCTAGTGGTCCTGGGCTAGAGTTGCCCATTGTATGTCCTGGGCTCTGTTAATCCTGGTCACATAGCATTCATGCTGCAGACTGAGGTCCAGATTTCCCCAAGACAAGGAGCAGTGTCATTCAGAATCCAAGCCTGGGAACATCTCATCTTGCTTCTCACCAGGTGACAAAGCTAGAGACTTGTGTTGAGCTGTGTGTGTGTTTTGTATTGTAATATATGTGCTTGTGGTGGAGCTCCCAGCTCAGGGCTTAGCACATTAGGCCAGGCATTCGCTAGTTAAGCAGCTTAAAGCCATATTATGTACATTGATATAGGTGCAAGATTTGTAGGCACACTGTTGACCTGAGATGCTTTTTTTCTGACCATTAAAAATTCAGCAGAAGACAATACTGTCGATTAGACTGAAGCAGATCTCTTTGTTCCATGGGGGTATTTGGGAAAACAGTCAATGTTAACAAACAGCAGTCACGGTTGGCATTCTGTATAATGAACTGATGCAGTCAGTGTTATGGAGCACAAAGCTCATTTTGTGAAAACTTGATTGAGTTAATATCATATCAGCAAATTTCACTGGGAGAAGAATCTCTTCTTTTCTTTGTGTCACAAACCAGCACAGATTACAAATTTTAATGATCTGAAAATGTTTGGTATACAAAATCATGCTTATTTCAGTATTAGCAAAAACACGAGCGATTTTTCAACATAAACACCCAGCTGTGTCTATTTTAAAAGCAGTTCAATGACAGCTTGCTCTTATGAGCATGCAATCAGCTAATTTCGCTTTTTCCCTTCTGTGTTAATCAACACTTTCCTTCCTGCACAGCAGAGTACAAATAGTGCAGTTACTCTACATCACTAAATGTTTATCTAACCTGCAGCCTCATAGAATCCGGTTACAGCAAGAGCCAGGCACACGATCCCTACACCTATCTGCCCATGTGTAGCTGCGCATGTTACTATCCATCTATCCTTGTATCCATTATCTATTCATTATATATCTAGCTTTCTATCTTCTACTGATTTATTTACCCATTGGCCCATTAATACATTCCAGATCTATGTATCTATGTATCAATTTTGTTTCTACATGTGCACACATCCTTTCATATTCCTATTTATCCATCATCTATTGTTTGTCTGTATATATCTATTTATCAATCTATGTATCCACCAATCTAATGTCTGTATGTATTTATAATGTTTATGTTTTCTGTATCTTTTTTATATATCTGTATCTTTGTATCTCTCCAGCAATCTATCAGACCCATTCATCTCTATTATATACTCAGACATACATGTTTCCAATCTGACCTACCTACATGTGTGTTATTAGAAAATGTTTTGTGGATGGGTATAATTGTGTATTATTGTTATACTCAGATCTGTTCCATGTATTTTATATTTAGGAGTGTACCTTATGATCCCATATGCAATACAATCAGTGCTGAACAACATGTGCAGTAGAAAATTCTAGGGTTAGTTCATAGATTTATTTTTAGTTATGATTAAACATAAAAAGTATAATTATATGCCATGATGCA
>NC_092869.1:9784776-9792444 GCF_032062135.1 Pyxicephalus adspersus
ATATATATATATATATACCACACACAATAATTATATGTAATTCATATATGTATTACACACACTCATAAATAGAGATTATATATTTATACACTGTATATATCATGTTGCTTATTTTGGTTGCATTTACACCTCTTTTATCCATCATACTACAATATAAATGTTATCTGTCTGCAAGCAAGTTCCAGGGTCACTTAGGGTTTTCCTGGGGTATATCCAGGGTACTATGCAGGGTAATATTTAGGACGGTCAGTCTAATAAATCCCCAATGCTGCAGCCAGGCCTTAGTGTGTACACCTTCCAGCTGCAATCCATGTGCCTGGCTGTGAGTCCAGGCTGATATGGATCAGTTTATTTGTTTGATCACCATTGGGGTTAGCAGGGTAGAAGTACACACACGTAGAAATATATGTGTCAGCACACTTTAGTCATTCATTTCGAATCAAAGTCCTGCTGAAGATGAAGAATTGCTAATGAGTATACAAACAAAGCAAAGCATTGCAGTGTGCCTATTGCATACACAAAGGCTTCATGAGTGACATATTCTAGACATGATTTTTCCTATAGAAAAAAAAAGTCATCAGGGCTACTAGCTAAGATGCTGCATGCATAATATTAATCATTCTATAGACCTGCTGCAATAATCAAGGCGAGAATAGTAATTGTGTCTCATGAATGTGTAATAATAATCACTGTGGAGATCCTAATCAGGGTAGTAGATCTGTCACAAAGACACACATTCCTCTGCAATGCGGAGCCAGTAACACACACACACAATCTGATCTGACAATAGATCGACGAGATCTGCCAGATCTGCCCTGCGATCGATCTGTTGTAGGTTATATAGATTGCAGCCAGGCAGGAATCAGCTCCACATGCAGCCAAGTAAAGAAATACATTGTATCAATAATCATTAATGGAAAATAAAATACAATCACATCTGCAGGGATGTGCCCAATATTACAATATTACATTGTATGCATGAAATTACTACAACAGCTCAGATATACTCAGTCCTCTGCCTGGCAAAGTAGTCCCTTGATTCTTCCACTTTCTTCCTTCCATGGTTATTTTCTCCCTAAAAGAAAGGTATAAACAAACTTTAATCAATAAGAGAAAATATTGACGTATAAAACTAAGATGGTCCAATACAGTGGGATGAAAGCAATGGCAGATATTTGGTAGGAGAAAGGGAGGGGGGAATCACGTTTGGGAAAAAAAAGAGAAGGGGGAAGGGAGGAGAGGTGAAGAGTTTCCCTCCCATATCACTCCGCAGTGGAGATGGAGAAGAAGGGTGGGGGGGGAGGGGAGGGGAAGGAGAAGCCATGGGTGGGATTGGGGTAATCTTTTGATCCTGATTGGCCAGGTGGAGAAGAAACGTCCAGGCATTCAAAGCTCTCCCATTGGTTCCAGCACCCAAAGGTTAAACCAAATTCTTCCTTTTTTTTCAGCCTGGTGTCTCTGGGTCTGGAATTAATTGTAGCTATAGCTGTCTACTCTAGTTGCTGAGAGGGGAGGTTGTTGTGTTTATTTTGAAGGGACATGAAGTAGTTGATTCATTTTCTCCCCTGGCTTCTTGATTATATTTCTATATGTCTATATTTATACCCCTATAATTAACACCAATATTATGTGCGTTTTGTTTTCTGCTACATGACTTGCCAGTGTTTGGAGACATTGGTTCGACAGAGAGCTGCTCTTCAATTCTTCCTGCTGCAACTTCACTTGAGTGTCCTGCTCCCATCTTTGTGATATGTTGGACATGGGGGAGAGGAAGGAAGTCAAAATGATCCCCAAGTCATCCTTCAGCATCAACAGCCTGGTGCCTGAAGCGGTCCAAAATGACAACCACCCTCAGCCTCAGCACCACCATCACCACCATCATCATCATCACCAGCTCATCAACCACCCTCCAGCCCACCATAGAACCGTACAGGAAGACGACGATCTGGACAAAAGCCTCCTGGAGGTAAAGACCGAGAGCCTACCGCCTGGTAAGGTGGATTCTGCTTCTTCTGAGCTGGTGGTAGGGGACTCAGACAAGGACAAGCCCGAGGAGAAGAAAGTAGATGGTGCCAAAGATGGGGAGACTGGCAAAGATGGTGAGAAAAAGAATGGAAAATACGAGAAGCCCCCCTTTTCTTACAATGCCCTCATCATGATGGCTATCCGCCAGAGTCCAGAGAAGCGCCTGACCCTGAATGGGATCTATGAGTTCATCATGAAGAACTTTCCATATTACCGGGAGAACAAGCAAGGCTGGCAGAACTCCATCAGGCACAACCTCAGCCTGAACAAATGCTTTGTGAAGGTGCCTCGGCACTACGATGACCCTGGCAAAGGGAATTACTGGATGTTGGACCCCAGCAGTGATGATGTCTTCATTGGTGGCACCACTGGCAAGCTGCGCAGGAGATCCACCACATCCAGGGCTAAGTTGGCATTCAAGCGAGGAGCCAGGCTCACCTCTACTGGACTGACCTTCATGGATAGAGCTGGCTCCTTGTACTGGCCCATGTCCCCTTTCTTGTCTTTGCATCACCCAAGGGCCAGCAGCACTTTGAGCTACAATGGGACCACATCAGCTTACCCCAGCCACCCCATGCCCTACAGTTCAGTGTTGACTCAAAACTCTTTGGGGAACAACCACTCCTTCTCTACATCCAATGGCTTGAGTGTAGATAGACTTGTCAATGGGGAAATCCCCTATGCCACCCATCATCTCACAGCCGCTGCCCTGGCTGCCTCCGTGCCATGCGGACTGCCAGTTCCTTGCTCTGGGACCTACTCCCTAAACCCTTGCTCTGTGAACCTTCTAGCTGGACAAACAGGCTACTTTTTTCCCCATGTCCCCCACCCCTCCATAACTTCCCAAAGCAGCACATCCATGACAGCAAGGGCTGCCTCTTCCACCACCTCACCCCAGGCTCCTTCCACCCTTCCCTGTGAATCTCTCAGACCTTCTTTGCCAAGTTTTACCACAGGACTAACAGGAGGACTGTCTGACTACTTCACACATCAAAATCAGGGTTCATCTACCAACTCTTTGATACATTAACATCCAGGGGAGCAAGACTGTAAGTGAACATTTTACACACATTTCAATTGTACATGAAAACTGAAAGGAAAAAAAAAAAGCAAGCGAACAAAAAAAAAAAAGACAAAAAACAACATAAAAAAGAACAGTCCAGGTATTTTTTATGAAGTCCCCCTTATTTTTGTGTAAGTCTGTTCAGTCTCTAGGGTTCTTTATTATTAAGATGAGGCGTGGTGTCAAAGTGAAAGCAATGTAGGAGCACACTGACCTCTGGGAATCAAAAAACATTTTTTTTTTGATGCTATAGAATGTATAACTGATTTCTACATAGCGACTGCTTTGCATTATTTGTACCATTATTTGTTATTCAGTACAATTCTATCACATCTAGTGGCCAGGAATCCATGTTTGCAGTATTACAAGTCATATAGTTCTAAAAGTTCAAAACTGCTAAAATAATATACTCAAAACTATTCAACAATTCGTATTTATGTTGTTTTTTTTTTAATCCAACCGCACAGTTATTTACAATTTTCGCCCAATTTTTTTGTATCATTTTACCATAAAAAGCAAAATGGGTATTTTATTTTCTTTTGTTTACTTTTAGACCAAAGATTGGGATATAGATAAATGCAGAATGTACTGATCTATGTAACAATATGACAATCATAATTCTACAACAATTCACCTTTCAGCCTGCAGCACTGTCCGTTGCAAACAATACAAAAAAAGATTTTAAAAAGTACAAAATCTAATTATTATAAAGTAAGTTTGAGGGGGACAAACTGAATACTGCCTTCAATTTGTGTTGTGTATATTATGGTGTATGTGCTCACTAACCGGTCGGTCACCATTTTTTTTTTAATGTAGTGAAACGTTTTAAACCGATTGTACTTCTAGGTAATCCTTGCAAAAACTATGTATAACCCGTGTTGAGTAAAAATGCATACAACTGAGTGATTGTTAATTGTCTTAAAAATTTCTTGATTGTGATAATGTGGTCATATGCCCGTGTTTGTCACTTATACAAATGTTTACTATGGAGACACAGAATAAAAAAATAGGCCAAATTCATATAGAACATAGTTTTTGTCGTTCTTTTAAAAATGATATATTCCATTCTGAAGAAAGCAGCTGATGAAATATTAATTAGGGGAACTTTTGTCTAGGCCTGAAGTCATGAGCAAATGATTGTGGCCCTTTGGTAGTATTATAGTATTTTAAAAGTGGTTTTAGAATGACAAACTTTTACACTATAAAATACTATCCTTCCCTTGCTTTATTTTATTTTACATATATATGCAACAGTTTAAACTGTATTCTTACTTTGTCATCTTTTGAAACATTTAAACTTTAGCCTTCGATATTTAAATTTGTTTAGGATTTGTCTTCCCTAAGCACAGATAAAATAGGGGAATATATATTACTATACATATATATATATATATATATATATTATTTTTTTAAATTGTATTGAATTGGAACTGTTCCCCTTCCTGGCCACTACTGAGAGTTCCCAGCAAATCCTCCAAACTGAAGAAAAAATCATTACAAAGCTGAACAAAAAAAAAAAAAAACCTTTGCCACTAATTGTAGCCCGCAGGGAGTTCCTTGCTTACAAATGAATCATTTGTCACTGTTGTAAGGTATGAAATGTGTTCTGCAGTGCTGCAGTGAGCTGACGACTCTTTCAATAGGGCCTAATGAAAAATAAGCTGTGTGGAAGCAATATTATATGAATGGATCTAGTTTGTGACACTGGCTTTATCCAATCAGCTAAATCCACAAATACTTTTTTTTGGCCTCGGGGATATATATAGTGTAAACCCTATAGTATGGGAGATCTCCTAGGGTCTGTATTAAAGGATAAAGCCTCTCTATGTGTTAGATCTGTGGATTAGCAGGCTTGCTTTATGCGCTAACGCCATGGATTTCTCCTGTGTCGGATCAGTGAAATAAGTTCTTAGAAACTCCTGCAGCCGGTTTATTTGGACAGATTCACATTTAAAGGGGTGTCTGTGTAAGGGCATGGTGGAAGGGACTGCTGTCATGTGAATCTTTAGATGAATAATTATTTTCAGGCTGATCAAAGCCAGCTGGTTTCTGTGCGTAAAGATGGAAGAAAATGGAATATAAGTGTTTGGAGGTGTATACAGGGGAGTGCAGGGCCCATTGTCATCAAGTAGTGCAAGGTTAGGAGAAACTTCTAGGGTGAGGGTTGTAGTCATCTATAAATATTATATATATATATATATACAGAGATACATTTTAGTTCGAAAAAATCTTGTTTTGTGTGCTTTTCCATATATATATATATATATATATATATATATTATATTTTAATAGATATTTCTATTATCTATATATTTCTATCTATATTTCTACACACACACATATAAATATATATATATGTGGAAAAATCACACAAAACAACATTTTTTTCGAACTAAAATATATCTCTCTGTGTGTATTCATTTAATATGAAAGTGAGCGAGAGAGATATCTTTTAAATGTAAAAAATAAATACAATTGTTGTGTGTGAATGTGTGTGTATGTATATATATATTTTTTTCATTTTGGTAATGTTGGAACTGAGCGAGTCCCAGGATGGTTTTACTATGATGTCCAAGCATGAAATAGGAAGCAGTGAATTGGCCCCAGGAGAAGGTGGGGGGCCAGCCTTGCAGTCGCCTAACATGTATACTCTTGGAAGTGGCTACAGAAAGGTGAAGGTGAAGGACAATGAGGTTCAGGACTGCTGGCTGACTTGCTGGGATTATCAGACTTGCCCTAGAGGGCGGAGCCCCTGAGCATACCTCAAGCAAGAAACCTTCCTTCTACAGCAAGGAAACCCTCAAACAGATGGGACTTTCACCAGCTCCACGGACAGGCACTGCCATGCAGGTAAGATGATGCCAATCAGCTGTACCTGGATGTATGTGATCCTCATCCATTTCCCAAATAACTGACAACTGGCTCTGACCATTTCCCCTAAGGCTAGAGCCAGGCCAGATTTTGGGAGATTATTGGATAAAATGTGTATTATGGAGATTTTCACTGCACTCTTTGCCTCCTCTGTTTTAGACTTTCTTTCAAGTTTGCCGATGGCCACTTTGAAGAAGGCGAGCATTCAGCCAGTAAGTTACAGCTGTGTCACTGCAAAATGCTCAGCTCATCCACTTAATGCCACCAAGAGCTTATTAAATGCAAATCGTGTGCCCAGAAAGCAACAATAGTGAATTGTGCCACTTGGTGTGAGCAGGGAATTCTTTCCTGAATAAATGTCACTCCCTTGAAATGTTATGGGTCCTGCTAAGTGTCTTTTACACCAGTCACTGGACACAGCTAGTCTATAAGTTTACACTGTCCAACTTATCTCCTCTTTATCTGACTACTGCATGCAAGTGACCTTTCAGGATGGGGAGGAAGACACCTTGTATATGGCTCATAGGTTATGTACTGTGCTTGTGTGTTTTATGTGTTTAATGAACTCTTTCTAACCACAATTATATACAGCTTGTCAGAAGGATAGTCCAAAGCACTCCAGTAAAAGAAATGTATAATGCACTAAAATATTTTTTTCTTAATAATATTAAATATGTCAGAGAATCAATTTATTTTTGCTTTCATGTTTTCAATTGTTGGTATTATTATTATTATTAAATAATAGTAAAAAAAAATATATGTATAATATATATAATATATATATATATATATTGTAACAAAAAGTAGAAATAAATACAGTTTAATATGGCTAAATGAGATAATGACTTTATCAGTTTATTTATTTGTAATATCTTGATCAGTAACACATTGCATTAGTGTAATATTTTTTATGTGATACAGTGTCTAAGTTGGCATTGGCTCATTACATACTGCTGTTATATATAGTTGCTAGAACTAATGTGTAATATTTACATATCGTCCAAAAAGAGTTTTTCATTTTTCCCTCTTTTGCTTTCTTGGGACCCGAGTCTGGCTGGAGCAGTGCGAGGATTTGTCGGAAGAGGGCGCCCTATGCCAGGTAAACATGACATGGCACTAGTTCATTTCTAGGTTGGTGGAAGAAGGGAAATAAGACTATCGATAAGAGTTTTATGTTGACCATGCTGAATGTTGACTAGAGATCTATTTCAGCACTTACCTACAACTGTGATGATGACCAATTTCATTGCTATTTAAATTTACTTTCTTTGCCCATTTAATTGTAGCTCCAAAATGTACTAAAGTTGCTTTTTATTGTATGCTAAATATCTCAGTAGAATAATATTTAGTTTTCACAAAGATAAAGATCTTTATTTTTAGCCCAATTGTCTGCAACGCTAAAATCTCAGTTGTCTCATCTGTTGTTTTTTTTTTAAATAAGAACCCTAATTTTGCAAACCCCCATTCATATAAATTACATTGAACAATGTACCTAAATTAATTTGTTTTATTAGTCATATTTTTATTAGACACTAAAACTAAACATATGGATCGTTAACCCAAAAATGAAAATGTTTAAAATACGAATCCTTAACCAGATGTGTTAGCTTTGTATATTCAATCTATCAACTTGTTATCCACATTTTTATTAATTGTACTTTCTTAAACAATGTATCTAAAATTAAGGCAGGCATGGGGGATCATATATT
>NC_092869.1:9794430-9795691 GCF_032062135.1 Pyxicephalus adspersus
ATACATACACACACTATACAAAGAGTATATACATATATATATATATATATATTATAATATAATATAATATATACACATACTTATATAAATATCAGTACAAGGCTTGAGGTCCTGTGTGCTCTTTGTATTTTGGGGATTGTTTAGGTTTTATAGATTATATTATATTATTTATTTGATAAATAATTTCTGTTGCATTCCAATTCTCTCGAGAAAAGCCTATTTCTCTATACAGCCCATGGGTGCTATTACAGCACCAATTCACCATGGGAGCAATAAAAAAATGTACAAAAAAGTCAAAAGATGTTCATTTATGAAGAATATTCCCAGAGAATACTGCCTTTTCAGTAATTGGAGCCTTGGGGTTTGGGGATGTTCTTTTAACAATTATTTTATTTTTTTACACTTCTTAACATTTCCTCTAAATTGAATTTTGTATGTATGTATGATTTTGATTTTATGTTATCTGCGCATTGCTATATATACATTTTTTTAGCTAATTGGTGGCCTGTGTTTAAGTTTAGTTGTTTTTTTTTTTTTACTTTGTTACTCTATCACTTGTATTCTTTTGCTAAAGCTAAAATGAATTATATCATGTAGTCTCAGTCCTTTCTATCCCCAGAATGATGTTAGTTTTGTGCAATTATGAGCACATTTGCGGCAACATTTGCGCTCCTTTGTGTTCCCAGTTACGGGAAGTAACTATTGTTGAAGTAATATGTTGTAAGCAGCGAATGAGGCTTTGATTTCCATAGCTGCCTGCTCCTTTTATTGAAATGTTATTTGGTTTACTGTAGATTGGAATGTAGGTGATTTTATGACATTATTGATTTGCGGTTCATACCCTGCCAGATATTCCTGGGATGAGATTGCAGGCTGTCAGTTGTGTGTTGGAAGTTCTAGCACTGGGCGCTATCAGGCAGCAAGAACATTGATTTATGGAAAGTCAGAGCTCCTGACAAAAAGATAAGTTGTCTCTGGAAGCCAGGATCTTCAGATCAGCATTCAGATTCAGCATTGATATCTCTGATCTCTCTATATATCTATCATCATTCTATTATCTATTGGTCTATCTATCCAAAACTATCGTCTGTGCGGCTTATTTATCAAACACAGAAAGAAAATGTGGATTTATTTCAATCTCCTCCTATTTACTATATATTCATGATCTACCTATCCAAATAATCTATCTCTAAAACTGTCTATTTATAGATCAAATTATCTTAAATATATATAATTCCTATTCTATCTTTTTATTTTTTTT
>NC_092869.1:9795996-9812696 GCF_032062135.1 Pyxicephalus adspersus
ATGGCTGATCCAGTGTGCAGTATTGTCCTAGTTAGGATCTATCTGTGAGGACTGATGAAGATGTTCTGTGTCTTTTTCTTTTGCTACAATGTAATAAAATAGACACTAAAGTATATTGTAGGGACTCATTACAGAGCAATATGTATGGCTTTCTTCCTATGATTGCCATCTACAATGTAGCACTTTATGGAGGAGCTTGATAGAAATACAAAGTTTATTTTATCATTCTGATTATTTGCACCAAGTAGTAAAATATTCAGACATATTCAGACATGCCATACTTTAATGTGTGCCCTCGTCCCTTATTTTAAATCGTCCCTATTCTTTAAAAGAACACCGTGTTATTTTCTTGTTAATAATAGGAATGCATTATAATTTTATTAGAATGCCTTGTCTACTAAATGGCGTTACCAATGCTAGGAATTATGATTGAATATATTTGATCTGACCAATACTTCATAGAATATAGCCTTTCGTACCAGAAACACGTTTCATTTGTTCTAGGATAAGGTAACTCTTTTTTTTTTTAAATCATTCTTATTCATCAGAGCCACATGTCAAGCAGTCGAATTAAGTAGCTTGTCATCCAAAGTAAAGAGTCTATTGTGCCACCCCACTGCATGATGTCATCCATGTGCTGACACTGTGTGGATACCATTTTATCAGTGTCCTTAAACCAGGAGATTCATACAAATGGGAAGCATTGCAGTATGAGAGTCATTGTATTCCTTCTTCTACTTCCCTGCCCCCTATAATAATTGCATTTCTAAAGAACAGAATATTTACTTGTTTCAGATATATATACTAGTAGGCCTGTCATTGGTAGACAGATATGGGTATAAATATTGTTTGGATGAGAAGATATATATATATATATATATATATATATATATATATATATATATATATATATATATATATATATATATATATATATATATATATTATATGCATAATATATATTATATCTATCCTTCATTCCAGTTTCACATCTTAGTAGTAAACGATCCTATCACAACATACTTGTACAATTGCATATATATTTGCAAAAAAACAAACAAACAAAAAATATTAATTAACATAAAAAATTCATAGCAAATGTAGATACCATTTAAAAAAATAAATATATATATATATATATATAATTTTTTTACACTGACACTATGTGCACTATGGGTTAATTGATTAAAAAAGATACACCAAATCAACACCAACCATCTGTTTGGGTATATATATTGCTTTAGAATTTTTTTTTACAATTTATATATATATATATGTGTGTGTGTGTGTTGTATTTTGTGGTTTTTGTTTTCCTTATTTGAGAAAAAATATTTCCTATAGATTCTATTTTTTGCCCCACCAAGATGCACAGTAATTTCTTCCAAATTCCAATAATAAATTCTAGAAAGAAAAATAAACAGAGAGCTGTTTCAGATAAATTGCATTTAGGTAAATAAATATTTATATTTCAATTGGTTCTTATATTCTTCTACTTATATTGACTTTTTTCCACTGTGGTCTTGGACTGGCTATCATAGTGATCATATGACCAGGAACTTTCCTGATTGGCGCCTGGCCATAACTGCCTAGTGACATTGTGATAACAAGTTTCAGGTGCAGACATGAATGTTAACCATAGGAACTGACTTGTTTTATTGTGTGCATTATCATAATGAAGAGCTACATCCTGACATGTTTTTTCATGACTTAGATCCGCTGTGGTTATTTATCATCATTATTATTATTATTATTATTTTTTTTTTTAGCAAGAACCAGAATATAAAAGTTACATTTAGCTTTATGTGTTTTTTATGCATTTGCAATAGTGTGTTTTAGATGTATTTTTCAAGTGTTAACATTCATCTCTATAGAGGATGTGTTCAATTTTTTTTTATAACACACTATACTACAAGACATGTGTAATTGTGTTGGCAACATGAATTAAGTAAGGACACTCCATATTCACATATGTATAAAAGGAAGAAATCTAGAGGACAAAAATAAAAGTTTAAAATGTCCAGCCTAGAGAAATGTATAAATGAAGGGGTCAGTTTTATTAAAACCTCACATTCTTGTCACAGAATCACGTTACATAATGAATATATATATATATATATGTGTGTGTGTATTTTTTTTTTACATTTTTGTTTTTATACTGTTGAAGCCTACACTCATTTAATCATTTTCAATCAATTACTAACTATGGCAATATATCTTCTACAGTATCATTTCCCAGTTTCAAGTGATCAAGTGATCAAATGATTGAAATTTCAGTGGAAATCTATTGAAAGGGCTAAAATGCCAGTCAGAATGCATTTCTGATTGATCTGCTTGCCTGGAAGACAGTCGTATTGTGGGTGACAAATTGCTGTGGTTGAAAGTTTCAAAAACAGCTAGCGCTTGGCCAGCATGTGGTTGTCTTGTGGAACCCCCGTTAATCTCTTTGAAAAGAAATGTCAATTGGTCAGAAAGGAATTTCCTGGCCAATCACTATTATTTCCCCTAGGTCGGGTCACTACCAGGGCTGTCTGCAAATAAAGGTACACAAGGAGGTGATAGGTGTGTATGTTTATTGTTTATGTTGTATTGTTTATGTTTATTCGTGTACCTTGCAAACATGGCACAGTGGTCAGATTATGCTTGGCATTTCTTCCTAGTCCATGGCTAGGTCAAAGGGCTTGTTTACTCAAGGAGTACATGAGCATGTGCTTACCAATAATACCCAATCTAGTACATGGATTTCCCTTTTTCATATTTCCATCAACCAACTTGATATATAATAAATCTGTGCATGGGCTTATTCTGAGACAAAACGCGTAAATATCAGACCACAGTGAAACCCCAAAAAACATAGCGAAGTAGTAATAATAAACAAATAAAAAATAATGTTTTAGAACTTTTTGGGAAGTAGATGTGAAGTTTAGCTGCTGTTGACCTTCATTTGAAAATGCTAATTCCCTAGTTTTCTGGTTTTATTACATTCTGAGTTTGTTGTGGGTCAGAGATATGAAAACCATTGGACAAATAAATCCAATCAACTAAAGTCTCCATTAAGCTCTCCGCGGGCCACAGATGGACTAATTAATATTTTACTGCTATTAAGAATAATAAATATATTTATTTTCATATACCACATGCAATCAATAGGAGTAGAACTATAAAACATAGTGTAAAGTGTTAAACTATGATTTATTTAAAACCTCGGCGGAGGTCAGATTTTTTTAAGTAAAATTTTAGTACTGTGTTTGCAGATTTCAAAGGTCCTACAGCATAAGTTATAAGTTATTGTCTGTAGTAGGGCATAAGGTGGGGGCTCCTTCCACCTTAACTTTGCTCCCCCATTACACCAATCTTCTGCCTGATCTCTGTAAAAAATCCCTTTTCCACCTACAATGCACAATGTATTATTTTCAAAGCCTCCCACAAAACAGTGCTGAGTCCCCTTGTTTTATTTTATTCTCTTAGCACTGTGCAAATGCTGACTTTTTAAAAGTCAATCAATATTTTCATGAATGTTTATGAGGCTCCAATGGCAAATCATGGTGGTGGGTAAGCAAGGTTAAGGAAGCTTTTGCATGCTATTAAGCTTATGTGTTATATTTATACGTTTGAGAACATCATTCTTAAAGGAATTAATTGCCAGTTTTAGTGAAAATGTTCTTCCTTCTACTTTTCTGCTTGAAATTCTTGTGACTCTTTGTTGATTCAGATATCTTGTGTAATTATTAATAACTATCTGAATGAGTCATACTTCTTCTAAGTTTCTTGGTCTTTGATTTTATGGTACTTGTTCGGTATATTCTCTAGCATCATCAAAGTTAAATATCTCATTTTACTTTAAAAAAAAAAAATCTGCATTCAGGAAATATTTGTATGCACTAAGCTTAACTAATAAATGGAGGTGTAGTGTAAATTCCTGAGTTATATAAAGACATCATGTGTTTATCTCAGAGCACTTAGCTGGCCCAATTACTGTTGTTCTAGAACAACATATATGAATGTATGGTGAAATTTAATCTGGACTGATTTTCCCCCAAGATCTATTGTCTAGGATGTTTAATTTGACTTCAAGGTGTACATAGGACTTCCAGGTCTTCTCTTCCCTGTTTTAACATCAATATCAATATTTTACCATTGTGATTATTTTCAGCCAGCCTGGGTTTAAAATTGGTGGTGGATCTGCTTTATTGTAGAAGCTATAGTTAGGTGCCTCAGTAGTAGGGCAACCCAGAAAAGAAATACACTATTTACCTGTGAGCAACTAATAGCTGAGCTATGCAAGCTGTAATATTCAAAATTCTTCAAAATAATTGATACAAATTTTAAACACAAGCTTAATGTGAATGGTTGGATCGCTGGGTTATTTGCTAAAAAAACCTTATTTTTAATATATATTTATATTAAATATTCCCATATGCAAATTCTGTTTCTTAGTTTTGCCATCATGATCACTGAACAAGTCTACCATATAGGCTCAGTAAACTTTATTCAGTATCCCATGATGAAAATATCAATGCTCCTGGTAGTCTGAGACCATGAAATCCAGGGCTAAGCTGTCTGTGTTCTTCATGAGGGAGTCTGGGAATTGTAGTTTACTATACAAGAAAGAAGCATTTGTTGTCTCAGTTAAATATTATGTTTTAGTAATGCTGTACAGTAAATTTTAATGATTGGTTGGCTTTAATTTCAATGGGTTTGCTAGGGTTGCTTTCTATTTTACAGATACCGAAGGCTATGTATTAGACCTCTTTCAAGATAAATACTGATTTACCAAAGGTTAAATAAATAAGAAAAATCACTGCTAGCTTTGGATTGTTCATCAACCAGTATAGAACATGATCCAATGATTGGAGCAAAATGACATCAACTGCTCTGGCAATCTTTAAATGACAAACTTGTGTTGATGTTTTCTCATAAATGGAATATTAAATCCTTCTTCTCCTTCTGTATCTCTCACATATACACCTGGTTTGAATTCTGAACATGATGTCATCATTTGTGTCCTTATTATAATGGAGTTTGAACAATATGGTCGTTGTACTGGTATATACTCAAAGCTAATTCAAAGTGAACCCGTCATGAAATAGATGCCTTTTTTTATGAGTTCATTTGGCTGCCTAGATAATCTTTCCTACTTGGTGACCAGTATGGATCCATTGGTATCAGAACCTTTCTTGAGACAGGTTCACTTTAAAGACATTTAGTCTCCATCAAAGTTTGGATGTGTTGCAACTCACCTGCCTTTCCAATAAAGTAGAGGTTCTGCCTAGAACCAACACACAAGACTATTAGTTATGAAATAAATGTATTTATTATTTTCCTAATAAATAGATAACTGTAGTAAAGAATATTTTTATAGGAGTTCTGCTTTAGGTTACTGAAACAGATTTACCTAAATGCCAGTCCTTCTAGCTGCTTCCACCTCTCCATGAGAATATACGCTGCCTGGCCAAAAATTATTGCACCTAAGCCAATATTTCATTGAACTACTTTTTACTTTGACTATGTCATGACCTCACCATGGTATTGATTCAGTTAGCTTACGCAATGCCACAACATTTATTTACAGAGATGCAAATTAATTCCAGGTAGTGACTTTTTTTATTAGTCAGGCAATGTAGAAGCACCAATTACATCCGTCTGGAGGTAAAAAGTACTAAAGGTTGTCTCCCCGTCCTCATGTGACATTGCTGTAGCCTTCAAAACACTTAAGGCTGCATCATGGACCGCAACAAATTTTAGAGCTTCTACCGTAAAGTTTGAGAATAAATTACTCCACAGTGTCTGCATCTACAAAGGTCAGTGAGGGGTTCATTTAACATTTTGTGTCTTTTACACATGGCATGGCCACAGGTTTACTTTAAGTAAAACAGTCTGAAAACAGCGTAAATTAAACAAACATTCAAATGAAATTCATAATTTCTCAACTAGGATTCGTGAATGATCACATAATTTTGTTTGTTGTTGTGTTTTTCCAAAACAGCTGAATTAATTATGGAAGTTTTGCAGAATGACCAATTAAGGGATCTTAGATAAGCCATCTGATTACCTCATGTCTAACTGAAAATGTTGATGTTTCTTGCTGAGATTTACAAATTTACATTTACATTCTTACTTCACCAGATTCTATAAATGTTTCTATAATTGCATCGTACTCTTCACTATCACCAGCTTTACTTCTGTACCAGTCCTACTTCTCATTAGAGTTCCATAATAAATAAGGAATACGTAAATAAACTGAAGTACCCAGGGGGTTGATTTACTAAAGACATAAATTCAGTTAAGTCTGGTGAACACTTGTTTGCTTTAAATCCCCAATCTTGTAAAATGACAGGGTTACCTAATTATTTTATTTTTTTAAGCGTAACTACACATGATTGTATTCTTGAAGAAAACACACAATTTCCAGGCTAGGAGTAAATTACCACTAAAGCTGAATTCAAAAAGTTGAACATTTTTTTTAAGTAATCTAAATGACTAACTAAACTTGGTAGCTACATATATATATCTATCTATATAGATACATATATATATATACATAAAGAATATATAGGTAAATAGAAAGAAGGAATACCATTATACAGTATATTGTACATCGGTAAGGCCAATTTAATTCCATGAGAAAATGATGGAAACCTCCCCAAACTGAACAAAGGTTTTTTTTCTTGGAAAAATGTTCTGATTTGAAGATTTTTCCTCACCTAAATGCTTTGATGACAACTCAAAATGTTGAGATTTCCTGTACGTTGTGTCTTGACAATGGTCATCAATGTGTCATCAATGGTGACAATTGACAACGGTCATCAAGACAAAAAAAAAGAGGTGTATCTCTCCACTGGGGACATATACAGCAATAAGAACTTGGAAGAAAGTTTAATGCTTTCCTACTTTGCCAGAGAAATCCTCCATGTGGTTTGAGCCAATTCTTGGTAGGAGTTGACATTGGGAACAAGGTGAAGAATTCTTGATGCTCATTGTTACCAGGTCAAAATTTTTCAGTTTGCACTAAGATTTGGGGATTTTTTTGCAATTATTATCTGCATGATAAGCTTTTTTTTTTAAAAAAATTTTTTTTGGCTAAAAACTTAAAAATGATTCTCTGCAGATGGAAATAGCCACACATCGAAACAATACCCAATTATTCCTAAAAGGCACACAAATAAAACTAAATAAAAAGCCATTTAATGTTATGAAAGTATTTAATCTTTGTCATATTTTACAAAGAATAGTTTGTGTATAGACTGCCTTTACCCATTTGGCACTTTGCTGGATGATTTCCTATTGTAAGTACTTAAGATTGTCATGATTTTCCATTATTACTGTATATTGGTAATGATTTGACTTAGCTGTCTATTTCTTTTCCTATTTAATAAGTTAGGGTATAGCAGTAGTTTTGTATATTTGTGTACTTTTTTTCTAATTGCCCTCCAAATATTTCAAAATATTTCTCAATTAGTTACATTTTAATAATGACAACAAAGCTTAGCATAAAAAGAAAATGTACAAAGCATGATGGGTTGACAGGCTAAATATACTGGGTCTAGGGTTGCAATAGTTTAGGGCTTGTGATTCTATATAACATGCCATATTCTAGCTTTGTTCTGAAGTTTAACCTTGTCACCACCCTATTCATAACAACCTCCTGCCAGTGCCATTAGGATTGCCCAAAATACAGGCTTTTGTGTTGCGTATTGCAAATAATGCATGCCTAAGGTCTCATAATATTAGAGATATGTAAGGACTGTAGAATTTGCATAATGCCCATCATTATAGTTGACCAACTAGGAATTTACATGCATGGGTTTACACAATGCACTGCTGCACACACACTGATGTGAATAATTGTATTGATTGTAATGTGTTGGATTTCCAGTGAACTTGGCAGGACATTCACAAGAAAGCACATTTGTAAGAACAAGTCTAAATTAGGTAACAAAAAAAGGTCTAAGTTCTATTCTAATCTAAACTGGCTGCTTAACATATCTCAGCACTATTTCAAACCTCCAAAAGTCAGTAATATATGAAAAAAAATAAGCATTGGGATCTTTGGGCCACTTGGTGCCAACTTTTCCCAGCTATCAAACTCTGAATCAAGCGGTCTTTATATACATGAAGATATGGGATTTTTCCCAACTTCCCGCTATACATAAGCTGTTAACCAACATAATATTATGGATGGGTTGACAGAGGTGCAGCATTTACAATGCATCAGGTTCTGGTCTACAAACTATTTTCCGTTTCATTTACTTAGAAATGTAATCCTGTATTAGACTGGTTTTCTTTAGTTTAAAGAAAAATATATAAAAAAATAATATTTTAGCCAAGTGATCTAAAGAAGGAGCCCAGCACCACATATCATCTGTAAGCACCAAGCCATCAAAATAGCCAATTATCCAGATCGAGACGTTTCCACCTCGGTCTGCTCTTTGTACAAAAGTCTTTAAATGATATATTTATTCTTAACATTCCTCTTGGGATTCTCCATAAAATTCCAGCGGATGTCATCCTCTGCTGCTTCAGACAAATGTCTTTTCATCCCACTTAGCATGTACACAGAACCATTTAATAAGTCTAAGCAGGTCTGCACCGTCATGCTTGAAGTTCCACTATAGCTAGGCAATCTACTCAATGCACTACAGGCCAAGCAAATCAAGCATGAGATAGAAATAATGCAAAATATGGCGATACAACAGTCAAAGTGGAATCTGTAGGCCGTCTGAGAAAACAGGCCTAGAAAAGTGACGGAATGGGAAGCTGTTGCCTCGTAACCTGTTCTGGAGGCAGGATCTGATCAGAGCAATGCCTAGACTCTGCTTGTCCCGGCTACACTGGTTACCAAGGGCTCAGCTCACGGGGGCTAAGCCTGATCTTTGTGAATGAAGCAAGAAAACACTCGACAGCTCGTGAATAATCGTTTTAATGAGTGTGTAAAGCGTGCGACGGGGTGTTCGGATCTGTCGGGTTAAACAAACAACTTGTACCCAGAGCAAATCCTATTGTTTAAGTGCAAAGTGGTGTCAGTTCAATTTCCCAGTTCTTCCTAAAACCTACAGATCAAACGCAGGGGTGTCCTGTGTTCTCCCATTAAGAAAAAATAACAATATTTTACAAACCTGAGCTTGATCTGCTTTCCTGGTCAAGATCCTTCCCCCCTTAATCCTCTCCTTAACCCTCATTGCTCCCTTTTGCCCCCTCTTAACCTCTTTCTACTTCTGTTGCTTCTTCCTACCCCTTCGTGTGCTCATCATATATTACCACCATCCTTATCACTTTTCACTACTGCCATATAGGATATTTACTGCTACTTTCTGTGCAAAAATATATTTACAACACTGGATTTTTAACAGATATGGGAAAACATAAAACATTAAAAAATGGTATAAAAGGGCAATTTATTTACAATTGGTTTAAATTAAATGGGGTTCCTTAAAAAAAATATTGATCAGAAAACAGATCACAATTTATTCCTTTACCCTTCTTGTTTCTAATTAGCATATTTATAAAACCAAAAACAAATAAAAGAATTAGGGACTTTATACCCCACTTTAATTTTAACATAAAAGTTGATAAAAATCTTTATTTTATTACAGAATTAATATAGTTTATAAAATAAAAATATTGAGCATCAGCCGCTGTTTAAGCACAAAAGGACAAGATGCTAAAAGCTGTCACAAAAAAGCTAGACAGCTTTTAGCATCTTGTCCTTTGATGCTTAAACAGGAGCTAATGCTCAATATAGGTGATTTTATACTTTTATGTTATAAACTATATTCATTCTGTATTAAAATAAAGATTTTTATCAACTTGTATGTTAAAATTGAAGTGGCCTATAAAGTTCTTTTATTTGTTTTTGGTTTTATGATTCCTATCAGGGATTTGGCCCTGAAACTAGTGACATAGAGGAATCTCTTTTTTTCTTTGTTCTAATTAGCATATTTATACAACTATAAAATATTTATAAATTTGCCATACTGTATTTGCTCTATACTGAAAATTGGAAACTTCATCCATATAAATGGAGTAAATAATCACATTGTTTCTATCTGAGCTTTTAACTTTGAAAAGGGGTGATCACTCCAAAAGTGGAAATCTGGGTATTTAAAATCAACACCATATATGTCCATTGTGTCACATTGCCATTCTCCACTTTGAAAATTCTGAACATTATCTAGCAAACTATAAATTAATAATCAGAGTGATCGCCACATAAATAAAATCATGATAGCTGGTTCTTAAAAAGCAGCTTTACTTTACTAGTAAAAGATAATAGTACCAGAGCAATGGGTAAGAAAGTTGGCACTCCTGCTTGGTTTAAACAGCAAATTTTAGCAAATTTTGGAAGTGTTATGTTTAAAGCCTGCTCAAGGCTTGTGTGCTTCCCTGCTGTTAACATTGCAGGTTTGAAAGTGATTAGGTGGGATATTTATCAGCTATCACTTTAAAGTATATCTAAAGACAAAACTTTTGTTATGTTGGGTTAAGTAGGAAAGGTGAAAACTGCTGTCAATGTTTTTTTTTTTTTTTTTCAGTTCGTGAAGACTGAACAGGAAGTGAAATTATATTTTTCTGTTTTCAAGCCATACACTAAACATTTATATCTTAACATTACATTCCATTAAAATTCTGATTGATTTATATTAATTGTTGGAATTGACTTTTCCAAGTCTTTAATCTTCTTGCTTGCTTACTTTATTGTTTATCTTCAAGCATTGAAAAAGTAATAATGTTTTTGTAAAGTTGGGGAAGTCTTTTTATTTTTTATATAGATATCCTTGCACACCATGTTCAAAAGCCCATTGTTTATAGAGCTCAGTAGCTTAAGCAATTTACATATAATGGTAATATAGTCAAAACACTTCTCCGCATTCCTTCTTTGAGACAACATTGACCAAAATGTAATGACTTCTACCATGATCTCTCCTCCAATAACTCACAATGTTTTAAAACACTGTTGCACTGTGTTAAATGGGTATTTGTGAAAGAAATGTATATATTTACATTTTTTTGCTTCTGTATATATTTACAGTTTTAAAAACAAATCTAAAACATCAGTTTAACAGACAAAAAAATTGAAACCCCCAAAGCATTTCTTTGCTTTTAAAGAAGAATGAAGCAAACAACAGTTTTTAAAAATATTTGTAAAAGCAGACATTTACATCTTGAATTTATAACATATGAATTTTATTCTAAAAGTGAATATTATATTGTTACATCTACAGCTTTTTTTTTAAAATTAATTAAATAAAATAAGGGAAAGGTGCTTTCAAGGGGTAGGGATGGCATAATAATTATGTACACATGATCTCATGATCCTATTAACATATGTTCAGAAATATGTTTGTGGTTGGTAGGAAAAAAATGAAAAAAAATGTGATAATAATATCATGCTTGTTCAATAGGAATAATAAAAGTACAAACTAATACCTAAGATTTGGTGCAGATACAGAGAAAAAATGGTCACATATTCTACATTTTGGACAGAATGCATGGAGTGAAAAGGAATCTAACGATGGAAGTATGGAGAGGAGGATATTGGGAAATTAAGTCTAAGTTCTACACCCCAGTGAGAGAATAAGGCAGTGGAGGGGGAATAGCTCAAGGTCCAAGTCAGCGGAGTGGGTCAGAAGGGAGGAAAGTTTGGAAAGGTGTTGAACCCTCCACCATTGCTGACCTCTCACTTCTATCCTGGCAGTGAACCTTTTATCTTGGCTGACTTTGCAATTCTGGCTGTGACCCCTCCATAATCGTTGACCATTTTATTCTGGCTGTGACCTCCTCCATTCTTTCTCTGACACTTCTATCTTGTTATCTCCTTTTATCCAAAAGATGGCTGGAAATAACATCCGCTGAACTGGCATGCAACTCTTTTCATCCTGACTCATCCAACATGCTGGTTGTTGTTGATAATATCTCGCTGTTATTGGTAATATCTGTACGTCATTCTTACTGGACACTGCAACTTTTCCAATCATAAGTAATGAAAGTATACTATGTGAATTGATGGAAGAACAGCAAGGAGAAGGAAGAATGAAGCACAATTACTATTAGCAATACTGAATAAGAAGCAGAGCCTGCACATGACATTGGTCATCTGGCAACCATAAACATCTACAGTCTTTATAGTTCCGTTTAACTACCACTACCACCCGTAATCACCTCCACCAACATAGGACAATTTTGATTGGTTACCAGGAAAGTTTTAAAAAATCTAATCAAAGAAAATGGTTGTGAAAATTTCAAACTTTCTCTACATCGATACAAATGTCCCACATACATCTGCACCTAATAACAGACCAGTCTGCTGGTTGTAGATATACTGTATGGTCAAAGGTATGTGGAAATCACATCTATATGAGCTTATTGGATGGCCAAATCATTCTAAAACCATTGGCAAAGATTTGATGTACCCCAACCCCATCCATCCCTTTTGTTACTATAATGGCTTTTACTTCTTTGAGAAAGTTTCCACAAGCTATTGCTATTAGTGCATGGGAATGAGTGCCCATTCAGCCAAAAGAGCATTTTTGATGTTAGATGAGATTGGTGGGAAGACTTGACTTACCATGGACATTCCAGTTAATGCCAAAGGTGTTTAATAGGGTCAAAGCCTGGGCACCATATTGGTCCTCCAGGTTCCATCACACCAACCAAGCTCATCAAATCACTTCTTTATGCAGACCAGTAGCTAGGAACATTGCTGAGACACAAACAAGCTAAGAGTTTGTGTAAATTTCCTGAATCCTATACCAGAGTTATAGATACATAAGATATCAGAAGCAAAACGAATCATGGATCAGCAATGCAGTTTATATTATGGATAGATATATTTTAGTGCTTTTCTAACTGTTGCCTCAAATAGGCCTACACAAGAACAGTATCCTGAGAAGTTTTATGTTTTTGACATGTATATTGTAATAACATTTGTAAAAATATTAAATATTTAAGATGTGAATCAAATATTCATGCAAAAATATTTCAGTAAAATTACCTTTAAAGGAATTATCCTTTACTCTGCAGCAGAGGAAAGAATCAGAATACCAATGGAAACTTCTGAGAAATGTATAGTCTGTGGTGGGTTCCAGTTTTCAATAAAAGTATCTACACCCAACAGCAAAAAGAGGTTATTTTTTGGACTTTACCATTTATTATATGAGGTGGCTTCATATGAATATTTATTGTATTAATATTATTATCATACATTTATTTAGTGCTGACACAATATTCAACACTTTATAGAGTCCATAGTTAAGTCATAAAGTATACTACAAGGGAGCTCACAATCCAAGGTCCCTAACATAGCCAATTTGATGGAGAGCCAGTTATACTACTAGTATGTATTTGCAATGAAGGAATACAGAATGCCCAGAAGAAACCCATGGGTAGAATATACAAACTCCATGCGAAATTCAAGGCTTCCATTTTTTTCAACTAGTGATTCTGTTGTGCGCTGCTTTTATTACATGGCAGAGGAGGATACAGGGAGATACTGTAGTTTACAAAGGTAACCTAGGCAGAGCTGATTGGGAGGACTTAATGGGATTTCAGGACATCACATGCATTCAGGTGGATTTACTGAAGAAGTTAAAAAGTTTCACTACATATAGTTGTGTTACAGCTTACCACAACTAAAGTTTGCACTTATCCAAAAGATATACCAAAAAACTTTATATATTATATTTATTAGACCAAAACAAAACAAGTAGGAGATGATGATTGTTATGGATTAACTTGTGTGTGCAGATGGACAGACATGTCCACAACTATTGTTCATGGGGAAATACCTTCTTACATATATCCAGCCTTAGATGTAATATACAACTAAGTAACCCAACTGAATATTTGTACTGAATGCTATTTCAGTGCTCTTATGTAAAGTAGAATAAAGGAAAAGAAAAAGTTTTTCAAAAATGTGTTCAGATAATAGTTCAGGGTTACATCTATAGGAACAATGTGAATAACACTTGGGTGGAGTCACATAATTTTAGGGTCCCCAAATAAGTCTCAGTAGGAATGTGAGCAGCTAAAGACTGCACCATATAATGAGATTGTTCTGCTCCAATCTTAATGTAATATTGTTAAATAAATGTCTTAGGAAGTGAGGAATGGTAGCTGGTTACTGTAGCAGATAGGCAAAACTGTGCTGGTAATCCTAGAAATATGGCGCTGTTTAATGCAATAGGACCTGTTCTGTGTCCAATAATTCCACATTCCAGGGGGCTAAAAGCTGGAAAGAGAAGAGATATGGGGAGAGAGATGTAATTATGTAGAAGACAGGGATGTAATAAATATGGAACAAAGATGTAAAATGAAGAAGATATAGGTATAATATGTAGAGGATAGGGTTATAATATGTAGAGGATAAGGATTTTTTATGAACAGTGATAGAGATGTAATGTACAGTGTAGGGATATATTATGTAGAGCATAGGGGTGTAAAATGTAGAGGATAAGGATGTTATATGAACAGTAAAAAGTACAGTATAGGGATGTAAAGAAGATAGGAGATAGGGGTGTAATAAGTAAAGAATGGAGATGTAATTTGTACAGTGTAGGGATATATTAGTTAGAGGTTATGGGTGTATATGTAGAGGATGAGGGTGTAAAAAGAAGAGAGATTTATGTAATAAGTACAGTATTGGGATGTAATGTGTAGAAGATAGGGGTGTAATAAGTAAAGGACAGAGATGTAATATGCTGAATATAGGATACATTATGTAGAGGATAAGGATGAAATTTGTAGAGGATCAGTGTGTAACAAGAAGAGTGATTGAGATGTAATATGTACAGTATAGGGATGTAATGTATAGAAGATAGGGGTGTAATAAGTAAAGGGTAGAGATGTAATATGTTGAATATAGGATACATTATGTAGAGGATAAGGATGAAATTTGTAGAGGATCAGTGTGTAACAAGAAGAGTGATTGAGATGTAATATGTACATTATAGGGATGTAATGTATAGAAGATAGGGGTGTAATAAGTAAAGGGTAGAGATGTAATATGTGGAGGATCAGGCTGTAATAAGAAGAGTGATAGAGATGTAATATGTACAGTATAGGGATGTAATGTGTAGAAGATAGGGGTGTAATAAGTAAAGGGTAGAGATGTAATATGTTGAATATACGATACATTATGTAGAGGATAAGGATGAAATATGTAGAAGATGAAGGTGTAAAAGGGAGAGTGATAGAGATGTAAAATGTACAGAATAGGGATATTAAAGCTACGTACACACTTCCAATTATTATAGTTTGTAAATGAACGACGAACGATCCTGCACGATATCTGCGAATGATCGTATAGCACCGATCCTGTACATACATATATAGACATGTATATATATATATATATATATATATATATATATATATATATACACACATACACTCACATACACAATATAGCCTGTATCGATCAAATGTTCGTTCATCGCGCATGCTCAGAACATGCACGATCACTGAACGACCGTACACACGATAGATCCGGTCGTCCGGTCGCTGGTACGGTCGTTCATTTCCAACGACTATCCTCGTTCGTCGGCGTCGTGGTTACTTTTTTAACAAACGATTTTTGGCCAATCGGTCGTTTGTCGTTCATTTCCAACTATAAAAATTGGACGTGTGTACGCAGCTTAAGGGCTTAATAAGCAAAGGATGGAGATGTGATATGTTGAGTATAAAGATATATTATGTAGTGGATAGGGGTGCAATAAGTAAAGAATATAGATGTAATATGTACAAGATATAGGTGTAAGGATGTGATGCAGAAATAAGAGATGTAATGTATGGAGGATTGTGATATAAGATGTAAAAAATAGAAATGTATTATTTAGAAGTCTATGTATAGACGTATGTTTAGACTTTTGCTTATTACTTGTAGCATTTTTTAAAAGTGTCTAGTTGGCATAACATCATATAGGAGAAAAGTAGCTATCAGGTGTCACAATGGACAACTTTTCTGCATCTAGAGAATGAGCAGTCACTGTGGCACGCTTTGATGAGAAATTATACAAATATTGTAGGAAAAAGGCAAAGTGCTGTCCCTGGAAATCACTTCACCCAAGGTGTACAAGGGGTGACCCTCCATGGCTGCATCCTACAAGATCTCCCAGGGTACACAGGGTCACCAGCCACCAGCATCACAAAACTAACAGCCAGGTTTAGGGTTAATAGAGAAAGAGAGGAATAACGAGATGCTACAAGCTGCTGTATCAGGTAGACAGGATTAATGAGAATGATAAATAATGACATCCAGTATGGAGAACAGACAAGTAATGAGGATGTGAAATGAGCTTTCCATAGAGCTGGAAATGGAAAAAAATGAGAAGAAGCAAATAAGAGGGGAAACAATCCCAGCCTGGATTAACCTCTTATGGGGTGCCTGCCATGGAAAGGGGCTGCAGTGGGATCAGGAGATTCCAGGCAGTATAGGGTTATACTAGGACACAAAGAGCTCCTCCAAGACCCCTCCGCTTGGCATTGAGAGGGTTAATCCAGGCATTGCATATGGTAATGGCCTCACAACATTTAGCAAATAGTGTATATGATAATAGGATTACCAGCATATGGAAGCAGTGCATTGTGGGAAGAGAAACTATTATCCATCCATTCAGAGCACTCTGACACCTTTATACATAGAATGGGTTATAAATAGAATGGGATATATATATAGAAAATATAGACATAAAGATAAAAATCATATA
>NC_092869.1:9813403-9922263 GCF_032062135.1 Pyxicephalus adspersus
GTGTAGACGGGCGTTAGCGGAGCTTGGCGCATGTGTATGGATTGTGAGATGAGTCAGCCCGGCTCTGGGATCTGTACATTGTATTCCTGCTCCATGGTATAGCAAAGATTTGTGCAGTTTCTCTGTTTGTTTGTTTATAGGAGAGGAGGGAGGGATCTCCAAGTGTAACATGTCTATATCTTCAGTGTAATTGAATCGGATGTTTACTAATAATTACACACCAAGCACTCTGATTTGGCTGCTGTAGGACGTCTGCTTTCCCGGCATCTCATTTACTAAATGTATTTCATAAATCACTAAACCAGAGAAGAAACGCTATGAGCCGGGGATACTGCAAGGGGAGAAAATGCTAGGCAAGGGTGCAGTAACCCGGGGCAACCAGAGATGGAGACAGTAACCCAGGGTAACCAGGGACTCACCCATTAAAGTACGTGTGTGATTGGTTGCCGGTGACCGCACATCATAGCTATGAGCGCTGTTACTAAATGCATAGCACACACTGCAATAAATCCACAAAAGGCAACATAATAATAAAACATTGCTATATTTATTAATAACATAATTGCATGCTCTTGCATTTTAGACTTTTGTTCCTATTATAAGTATTATTATTTCGTTTTTATAATATTATGTCTTTGTTATAACATTATTATTACTACTTGTATATTATTTTAACCTTTTTTATTATATGGATTGTTGTTATTTAATTATTATTATTACCGCTACTACTTTTATTTTATGTTTATATTTCTAGTATATTATCATAGTACTTTATATATTATTTTATAACTAAGAAATGTTTGTTTACTTGTAGGAAATGTATTTGCGGTATTGTTGTTTCTTCTGTATGAACATAAAAGATACATAGTATTATAATGTAAGATTGTTGTATAGAATTCAGAGATACAATGTATGGGATGGAATAGGAGGATGCACAACCTTCCCTCTGATAGTGGCTGCGACTCACAAAATATAAATACCTAATAATAAAAAAGATAATAAAATAATATATATAATTTATTATATATAATATAAATATAAATACATTTAAAATGGTATATATATATATATATATATATATATATATATAAAATATATATATATATATATATATACACACACACACATAGATATATATATATATATACACACACATAGATATAAATACTAATATGGTCCCCACAACCCCATTTTGTCTCCCTACCTAACACCAGTACATTCACATCATACGGTATCGGTAAACAGACACACATCAATACAACTAAAACTAGAGTCAAATGTAAGATGAGGGTGTGTGGTGCAGTCATGAAGTCATCATGGCACAGATGATGGTACATGTGTGTACAGGACTGCTGACAATGTGATAACATAACATGAGGAGTGTTAGTCATTCATCAACTGCACAACTATGACACACACCCACACACAATATATATATAATATATATATTATTATATTATATATACACACATATATTATAGTATAATACACACACACATATATATATTTACATAAACAGAACATCAGAACATCATACAATAAACACACACAATATATATATATATATATATATCTATATATACCATTTTCCATTTTAAGTATAGTATGTTACCCATAACACATGATTATACACAGATATATTAAAGTTTAAAACATATACAAATATATTTACATAAACAGAACACCATACTGTAAACACACACACATTAATATTATTACTACACAGGCTAATAGAACAGTTTGTAGCCTCAGTCACTTTTCCCAAATCTGGCATGATATTTTAATTCAGCCTCTACATATACATACTACAATAATACAGGCAATTATACCAGCATGTAAATACACACATATACACACATTCTCCACTTGCACATATCATCAAATAAATAAACAGCACAAGTTTTATTTCTGATTATGTTAGGTTACAAACTTTATATATATAAAATTTGTTTGTAACCTAACATCATCATGTTTATTTACTTAGAAAGATGTCTATATATATAAATAAAAAATAAATATAAAAAAATCAGACATAATATTTGATTTTTATTATTTACCTTTTTTTTTTTAAGACACAGTTTGAATTTTTTGACCACATGTGCATTCGTGAATAAAGTGAATTTTTATATAGTATTTTTAATGTTTTTTTTCTTCTCCCTCACAGATCGAACTGCTCAAAAAGAAGAAAGGAGCAATAAAATGTCATTTTTCATTTCAGAGAAATGTTTGTTTAAAGAGGCTGGCCCCTGTTGATGACAGCAGGAAATTTACATCAAAACGTGGACGGTTTATGTGGATTTATTTATTTAACCAATGGACCTTTCGCTTAAAAGGTTTGTATTCGGTTTGAAGATCTTTCCCACAAGTGATGTGTTACTAAATATAATGCCATTTTCCTGCAATTAAAGAGATTATCTGCAGCTTGCACCACAGTGACTTATTAATGTGCTCAAGATGCATGGAAAATATTTATTTCAGCTAATTTTAAGCTGTTTGTAGCATGGAGGATGTAATGTCAAGCTAAGATTAGATAATGTGTCTTAAAAACCACTCAAGAGTTATCAGCCTCAGTACAGATAGGTAGATAAGTAGTGAGATAGACATAGATAGATAATAGATAAAAAAGGAAACCCCTTCTGATAACAAGGAATTAATAGAAAAACAGGTTTAAGGCACTTATGGTAGATGAAATTTTTTTATATCTATTAAAAAAACTTTTTGTTTTGGAAATTATTGCACAATTGGGTGTTTTTTTAATACTTGCTTCAGTTCAAATTTTTTAATAAAAGTAATTTTACAGCTTGTCTTTACTTCAAATGTTTTAGATAGCAAATATAAATAAAATTATTCTGGTAAATCACCAATTTTACAAATGTCCAATAATTACAATATATATATATAGATAATATATAATAATATATATAATAATAATAATATATATATATATATATATATATATATAGATACTTATGTGCATCTATTGCTTACCAACCATGTGTGAGCAAGTGATATCTGATGGATATAGCAGTGTTTACTACTCCCTTGTCCAGTGCTTTATGCCATATGTGTCATGAGTAGTATGAGGATAATTTACAGGTTATTTTTTAACAGCCTCTAGGTTTTGGGATTATTAGAGCAATGGTGGATTATTTACTAAAAGGCTGTTCACTTAGCAAGGGTGATCTTTTTTTTGCAAAGCACATATTGTGGTAAATATAGTAAATTTATATGCAAAAAAAGAAAAACAAACAAAACAAAACAAACTCACATTTTTTTTCTTACATTTATATATTTATATATTTATTATATTAATTTTAATTCCTTTAGTTGGTCAACCTTTTTACCATGAAAAAAATAAGACTGGGGTTGGCTGATACAAAGTAAGAATATACCAATCAAGAAATTGATTCAATCTATCTATATTTATAAACCTTTTTAGCATTTATTAAAGCTGCAGAGGCAAGGTAAGTTCATTTAGCAAACTGAATGCTACTAAATAAGTTGAACTTGTACCTGTTCTTAATACCAAATCACAAGGGAAATAAAGGACTTTTTCTATCATCAAATAAAGATAATATTAACTTTGCAACTTTGCAGTGAACAATCTTTGCTACCTTTGTAAATAAACCCAACAGTGTGGAGAGTTTATACTTTAGTATGTGTATTTAGAATGTAATAAAAATGCACAATACCTACTGAACAAAATAAAACGAAAAAAGTTGTCTATCAAGTTTCCCTTCTTTTTTATTTTATTTATTTTTTGGTTGGTTGTTTGTTTGTTTTTAACCTTTTTGTCTCAGCGGAACTTTAGCCAACAATCATATATTTTCAAACAGGTTAGTTTTCTTCCATGCATCTTCTCAGTTCTTAGACATTGATATATAATATATCCCATGCAGGAACTCACAGACTTAATAATACTGGGGGTTAGGTAAGTACACCTCTACACGTTTAGTGTTTTGGCTAATGTTGAGAGTTGAATATATGCGTTACCTGTTTAAAGTTATTGGACATGTTAAGGAGACATACCTACAGGTCTTTGCAAGCAGTGAAGATGAAAACCACCTTGATATACAGAATAATTTTTATGCACATTAGAAATATTCCTAGTCACTGACATACACTACTAATTCTTCCTATAATAAACCAATGTAAGGCTATACAATACATTTATCTGGATTTTAACTTCAATTTTAGAGTGGATTTTTAAAGTATTATTTGTTGAATGTGAAATATTCTAAAGTAACACAACAATATGTCGTAGTTGTGAAAAATATTATAGGTCCATCTACATCAGTTTTATTTATCAAGTTTCATAGAAGCTATGCTGGGGACAGCACTGGTTCCATTTGAGTGATATAGTAATGAAGTATTCTTGTTGCTTAAATCACTCATTTTATATTTGCTATAAACATCCAATTATGTGCAGTTTGAACATTTGTATTTTCTTCCATCCCTCTGCAGATAGTTGGATGTTTAACACAGATTCACCTAATACTAACCTAAGACTAACACCTAATGCTTCAATAGTAAGAAAATAATTTCTTTGCTCCTTAAATACAATTTTCTTAGTATTTATTTTTAAAGCTGAATAGATTATAAATATGAAAATATGACAGTGAGAAAGAAACCAACATTGCTCTTCCACAGGAGGGAGCCGTAAACACCAGGGCAAAGGTTTTTTGCAGCGACCAATAGAAATTCTTGTATAGTGACAAAACAGTTGAATGGGGTTTCTAAGAAATGGTTTGGTTTCATTACAGATAACATAAACTCAGCCAGGCTTTTTGGGTTACTGTAAACTTATTTACTTACATTTTATATAAATGGAAATAAATGTCATACAGCCCTAGGTCTAGACACGAACGGTGGCAAAGAGGCTACAGGGGATATGCAGCATGGAGCACTGATGTAAAAAAATTAAAAAACTGCCAAATCATGACAATTGTACTTTTTTTCACTTTACTTTTTTAATGGCAAAATGTTTATTGGATAAAAACAAATATAGCATACCAATATGTTTAAAGTTAATTGCAGGGGGTCCAATGGCACCATGTCCACAGTATAAAAAAATAATTTATTTATGGAAACACTAAATGGTTTAAGTAATATGGAATAGACATTTATGACCACCTGCTAACTTTTTGTAAAGCCCATCAACATGGTACTCTCCTTAACACTGCTTCAGAATTTAATCCCTGCTGATTTCCACTTATATTTTAACTTTCATTCCAAAAAAAAAAAAAAAAAAAAAAAAAAAGGCATTTTTTAAAAAAAAAAAAAAAAAAAAAAATTGGCCCTATCTTCAGAAACATTATATACAAAGAATACAATTACAAATTTAGCATTCCTCGTAGTCTGCTGAAAAATGTTGCATATTCATGCATAGGGAAGGTACATTTGTATAGCATTTAGTATCATGGAGGGGGGACTGTTCAACCATCCATTCTGAATTATATTTCAAATTTCCAATTGATGGTCATTACTATAGAACACCAAAACTATAGGCGTGTGCATGCTCCAGGGAGGGACATCACAAGCCAAAAAGTGCTTAACCCCCCAGCGGTATTCCCGAGTGTGACTCGGTGGAGGGGGGTGGATTTTCAATGCAAAATCGGTGTTCCCAAGTCACATAATTCAAATAATTGAAATTCAAACAATACAAATAATTTTGTAAAAAATTATTTGTATTGTTAAATACAAAAATTATTGGATGCAATACAAAATAGCTGTATTGAGTCGAATACAAAGAAATCTTCATACTATGTATATATAATTATATTATATATAATATATGCCTCTGTACAGTTGTATTACATGTTTACCTTTTTTTTTATAACAGGTTTTTGTGTTTTTTTTTTTAATTTATTATTAAATTTATGAACTATTGGACATATTTTGGTGAGTTATGCCTAAGAATTATAGGCCTACAATGTAAAAGAAATTTCCATGAAAAACATTGTACCGCTTTTTGCATGGAAATAGGGACAGAATTAGACCGCTAGGGGAGTTAATGACAAAATTTTACCTAATAATGGCAGCAAAGGGTTCAACCACTAATATGAATATTCTGAAAAAGGAGGCATTCCTGCAGATGAGCCAATTTAAATCCAGTTTAAAGGAAACCTTTTATTACACATAGGTTGATATTGATACCTTCCCTTTCTGAAATGCCAGTTTACCAAACAGGAGTAATAGTAAAGTAACAATGGCAGACCACAGTATTATTTACGTGTCTAAATCAGTACAATTTTTTATATTTGGTAGCCACACAGTATTTTGGTGAACCTGTTATATTCAAATATACACACACAAGTTGTTCTGAGTATTAAGAATGTTGGCTGAACCTCCCCACTAAACTTTGCTGCAGCAAAATCTAATAAATTCCTAGTATGAGCTGCAGGGTACTGCCATGGGGTACATGTATCAGGAAATATAGTATGACATGGCAAAGCTGAATATACCTAAATAATTCAAATACTTCTTGCGGATGGACCTTGTTTAGACATGAAACCTAAGTGGTCAAGTGGAAAATGTAGGGGGCAGTGGTCATAAAAGCCCCTTTCTCTACCATACCACACCCCATGCCTTCCCCTATCATTGGGGTTTACATAATTAAAAGACATGGCCTCCCCACATTCGATTTCCTAAAAAAGGATCTGGGGATCTGTTTGGTGGTGGGTATAATAAAATATGGAAGCTCACTTTATTAAGGAATTAAGCTGCGTACACACGTGCAATAATTATCGCTGGAAACAAAAGACTAACGGCCGTTCATCAGATAATCGCTAACAAAAAAAGTACACAATGATGCGGATGAACGAGGATTGTGGCTGGAATGAACGACCGTCCTGGTGGGATCTGATTGGGCAACGATCGTTCGCAATCTATTGTGTGTACGGTCGTTCAGTGATCTCGGATGGTTCTGCAGTACACTTTCTCCTTTACATGTCACTTCCTGCATCGTTCAAACGATCGTATCTAGCGTGTACAATATTGGTGGATTATATTTAAACGATCGCATTGTTACAGCATGTACAGAATTGTGCACAATACAATCGTTTAAAATAATCGTGCATAATTGTTGATCTGTTTGTTTTCCAACAACAAATATTGCATGTGTGTACGTAGCTTTAGGAATAAGTTACATTAGTACTCCTTTTCTTTTTTCACAAGTTAAAGCCAACCAAGTCACCATGTATCGTAATTAGGACTTCACTTTTTTTCAATACATTGTTACATATCCAGTGCTGCCAATATCATGGACCTCTTACTGTACTTCAGAGATTATACCCAGAAATTCCAGAACGACAATATTAATGGTAAGGTCACCAGGTATTAATTTAATATAAGCTGCAGGTTTAAATGTATTTTTTTAAATGCAACAAAAACATTAAAAGCCTACATAAGAATTTTCGGAGACATTCTTTTGTAAATATTGGCCTCAGATAGACACCCCGCATGTATTTATTTAGTTATATGGTACCATTATGCTTATTAGCAGACATTAAAACAAAGTCAACCCCCCATGCCTTGTTTAATTAGGAGTTTTTTCAGTGTATTGTTTCTCATTTCACCCAGGTCTTGGGACAGTCTCAAGTGGTCGGCCTATCTGCAGCTGATGACAGCCCAAGGTGTGACTTCCCAGGGGGACTTGTGAATAGGACACCAGGAGAATACACACATTCTTCAACAAGACTCCATGTGCCCTTGTGTGGAAAGAGAATGGGAGCCAAACAAGACCAAGTTGGTTGCCTGGGGTCTAAACATGAGTTTCTCTCCTCTGGAACAGAAAAACCTTCTTTGTCAAACCTGTTAGTGCTTTTGTTCTGGGAATAAAAGCTAAAGACAACTTGCACAGCCTGAGCTGGGAACTCTGCCTTAAATCCGGACCTGACACTATTCACAAGCTCTTGACAAGGACAAAAAAGGGGAAATTAGGCCTAAAATCTAGCAGGCAGATGTCCAGGGTTAAAACAGGTTATTTGTTAATTGCTTTTGTGTTTTTTAAGGGGAGGGAATGGATGGCTGAGGAAGAGACCTGTTTGAAAAATAATAAAATACAAAAAGTTAGCACTCCACATGTGATGTGATTCATTTCAGAGTGATTCATATTTCCAACGATTAATATGGATGAGTTAAACGGGTGCAAGCTGCATTGGGTCGGCTTGCCAATTAAGGGATAATGTGTAGGACAGTGTGAATAGCTGTCTCTCTCGGCAGACCAGACAAAAACATCCCCGTCTATCGAGACACTCCATCGGAGGACCAAACTGCACGAGAGAATTTTAATCGCCCAGCAGCCCGAGATTACCCCGGTTAGCAAATGTCTCACTTACACTTGAAGCTAACGTGTTGCAACGTGGGCGAGGGCCAAGAAGAGTTAATTTCAGACTGATGAGTGATTAAAAATCTTTTGTTTATTTTATGGCTTAAAGAGAACCAGTCATCAAACCATTTATTTCAACAATCATCTTCCAATAAGTTTGTAGATGTATTTATTGTATTTTAGGAGTGTCATTCACCTGTAAAAATCACTGTTGTGTACATATCCAAAACTCAAAGTAATTAACCCTAGTACCGTTTATCAAGGGACATTTTATAGTTTTTGTTGCTCACCCGTTCTCCTGGTTGCTACATAAATGGGTTATGTAGGGAGATGAAAGGTATATTTATTAAGTATTTAAATGTTCAGAGGCACAATGCAAGTTAATACAATTTTTTTTATGGAAAGACTGGGCAGCTATCAAAACATGACTACTGATAATCTGTGTTTTTGGTGATAGGTCCACTTAAACCAGCCATTCTATATCAGTGTTCAGCCTAAACCATTCCCATCAGTGCTCAGCTTCACTTTAAACATGTGTGATTGGGCATTTATACCTGTCTGATTGCTTGTCGCCTCTGAGTTGTTAATCGATCCTCCAGGATGGATTGACAAATGACATTGGGGGATCGCTGTCCATATGCTAGAAATTCCCCCAACACTATTATAAGTGTTCATCTCATGCAAAAATAATCTAGTATGTGTATGTAGCTTAAGCTATTCCCAATAACTGCTCAGCCTAAACTATTTCCCATCAGTGTTCAGCCAAAGCCATTCCCCATCAGTGTTCAGCCTAAACCATTCCCCATCAGGCCTCAGCCTAAGCCATTTCCCATCAGTGTTCAGCCAAAGCCAAAGCCATTCCCCATCAAGCCTCAGCCTAAACCATTCCCCATCAGTGCTCGGCCCAAGTCATTCCTCATCAGTGCTCAGCCTAAACCATTCCTCATCCGTGCTCAGCCTAAACCATTCCCCATCAGTGCTCAGCCTAAACCATTCGCCATCAGTGCTCAGCCTAAACCATTCCCCATCAGTGCTCAGCCCAAGCCATTCCCCATCAGTGCTCAGCCTAAACCATTACCCATTAGGCCTAAGCCTAAACCATTCCCCTTCAGTGCTCAACCTAAACCATTCCCCTTCAGTGCTCAGCCTAAGTCATTACCTATCATTGCTCAGCCAAAGCCATTCCCCATCAGAGCTTAGTCTGTTTTGTATGCATTCAATAAAACAGTTAGCACTAACTGGACTTGCTTTTCACCTAAGCAGCATAATCAGCTCTCTTTTTGTGTAGGTCTAGAGATACACTTAGAGTAGTGATTGATGGGTAAACTGATGGAACAAATGACTCTCCAGTGTGTAACAAGTAGTTAGGTGAATAATCTTGTACAAGCACACAATGCTCCACTTGTGTACAACTGATCACTACTATACATGTGGCTGCAGTATACAGTGCTTGTGTAGTTTATACCACAGAGAATGATTTGTTCCATCTACCAAGTGGTAGATTTTACAGTGGAAATGTGCATAGAGAAATGTAATTGATTTGGGTACAAGAAATTAAAAAAAAATCTATCACCGTTTAGATTTCAAAGAAAATATATACTTGTATCATTGTGTGATCAACTGACAAGATTAATAAGAAATACAGTTCATCACCTTGTAAATGTAAATAATCTTTTTGAAATGATACAACTAAATTGATCTTTCTAAGCAAGCTTTAGGATGGCTTCTCCAATACACGCGGATATTTATTTATTCAATCAGAAGAGACAAGAAATTCCAATCAATCCACGGCCTGCGAATTTGATTGAATCAACGGTCTTTGGTTTGCAACTTTATAATAAATTTAATTAATTTAGTTGTATCAAATGATAATTAAATGATCACATTAAATATATTCATGGCCACAATTGGTTATTCTTTACCAGCTGTTTTAGTAGCTGCCCAAAATCATTGGATATCATTAGTCTAATCCATAATTGTATGGCTTTGTTTCTGATCTTTTCCTGCCCCAGGGCTCATCGTAATAAAATCACAGATACCCAGGCAGCTAGTTTTTTCAGCAGCAGGTCAGCAATGGCATCCATCACATGCTGCAGGCGTCCTTAAACATTTTATTCATAAGAAATGAATCAGCCAACACGTGACTTTTAGAAGCAGCTTTTCTGAAAGCTTAAAGCTGGACTTGACAGTCTTGCATATGTTAGTACACACATGCATATGGTGATCATAACCTATTTCTGATGGTATAATACTATTTTAGGTTGTGACTGAAATCAATCTGTCAATATACGGAAGTCCTGGAACTAATATCTGCCATTTCCAGAAGGACAGATCTATCTGCATATTTATGTAGGCTGCTATGACTATATATTCTATGAAACTTAATGTAACCATTATACTTTCCACATTCTGGTGTCAATATATTACTGAATGAGTTGACAGTAGAAACAGTAGCTCAAGTGTATATGTAAGTGTATATGTATGTATACAGTAAGTATACCCTAAAAGGGTTATCCCTCTGCCCCTAAATTAATATTATAGTTTTTTTTAAGTGCTGATAGAGTATACCTCCTGTCTTTAAGGGTCTTTAAAAGTGAAATCTGTTGAGTTCATAAACTTATGACCAATTGAATGAGCTCTCACTCTTCACAGAATGCTACAGATGGTGCTGGAACACAAAAATGTGGGTGGAAGAACCCAAAACTCAAAAAGTTAACAGGATCCCAGGAATTATGGAAGAGAGCCCTCATTGCAATAAATTCATAAACCATAAATATGTATATTATAATCAGATATAAACCAACACAACAACCTACTGTGCTCCAATCAATAAATATTTCTATAAAAATCATAAAAATTTTGTAGAAGACCTGATAAGAAGCCCACTAGCCAGCTGAAGATACTTTGCAACAGGTTCACAAAAAAGTGATTTTCTTTGGGAAACTGAATACAATGACCATGATTTATTAAAGCTCTCCAAAGCTTGAGAGAATACACTTTCATCAGTGAAGCTGGCTAATCCAGCAAACCTGGATTGGGTTTCATAAAAGGCATTAGCTATTTGTTAGCAAATGTTTTCAATCCTGGGCCAGATCCATTCCAGGTTTGCTGGATCACCCAGGATCACTGATGAAAGTATTCTCCAGCCTTGGAGAGCTTTAATAAATCAGGGCCATTGAGACAAGATGGTCAGAAAATGGATTATGGGTTGGGTTTTTTTATTTAGCCGGAGTTTAACCTCAAAGATTACTTAAAAATGTATAAAGACTTTAGGGCTTTATCTCATATATAAAGCGATGATTTAATTGTAATATTTCCAATTTATCAGTCATTCAGGCACATATACAGGTAGTCCCCGAGTTAAGGACATCCGACATACTGATGACTCCTAGATACAAATGGGGCTTCCCTGCTCGTTTGTGTACAGGACGGAGGCTTGAGGGGGGGGGGGGGGGGGGGCGGTTTGCATGACTTGCAGAAATCTTTTGCTGTTTTGCAACATCTTGTAACTCTTTGATGACCAAGAAGACAAACTCTGCAGTTGTTTCTTTTTGCATATCAAAGCACAGCTTGCTCCAAAAGTTATTTTGTCTAGGCTCCATAAAGTTTTTTCTTTGTTTCTTTGCTTTGTTTGGAATTAACTCACAGTGAGGATTTTATAGAGTAACTGACTTCACGCTGCCTAATAATATGTTGAGACAAACATCTGTCCTAATTGCATTTATTAAAATAATGTACATGTTCTGACTTACATACAAATTCAACTTAAGAACAAACATACAGTCTCTATCTCGTTTGTAATATTAAAAAGGCCAATGAAAAGGTGGCATATCCAAGGACAGCCAACCAACTCAACTTTCTTATATAAATGTAATTCAATGTTTTAAGAAACAAGAAACAAACATCACTTCATCCTTGCCTTTGCCCTGAAGTGATAAGCTAATGTAAATGACCTTCATGCCAAACGATATCCAAGTCCAAAAGTTTTTATTCCAATAAAAGTTCAGACAAAATCTCTATATATTTCCAAAGCATTTCAGGGACTCAAAGGTGTGACCCTTCATCAGGGCTTGATCTATAGGTAGAACACCGAGAGATGTTGGTGGGTTGCCTAAGTGAAAAGGAAATTGAATATATGCTGTAATATTTGGAGATAAGCTAACACATTTATCAGCAGCTGGTTGTTGCTGCAATAAAACCCTAAAGGTAGTGCTAACCCTTCCTTGCTCTATCCAAAACCAAAAAAAGTTTTGACTTTAGGTACACTTAAAATTTGTTTCCTATTTACAGTTATAGGACTATGTGGCATTTGATGAGAGACAACATAATCCAATATGACAGCTGGAGAAAGCACATGTCTCATTCAATTCTTTCTACTTCTACATTATCCAGCTGCTAAAGATTGACAGTTGAAAGTAGAACTACACAAGGATGTTCATATATCACATTGTGGCACACACATTTACAAAAACACAGCTTAAGTAGAATAACAACTTAGCATTACAAGACAAAAGTCATAATAATACAATTCTAATATTATTTATTGACTTTTCACACTGGAAGAATGATATATTTTACATTTCCGCTGCTGTTACCCTTACTTCTACCTATTAGCACTCTCCTGAGCGCCGTAAATCCCCCGTCTGCAAGCCATGTATTTTTCTGAAGCACTTACAAATTAGTTTAAAGTAGAACAAATCTTCAGAAAGTTGTGTAAGCATTACACCGTGTCAGTTCTGTCTCCAAATGACATTTGTCATTTCTATACAAAGCATCCTTATAGCTACTTAGCTAAGAAATACATCTGTAACAATCTGCAGTAATCCCTTCAGCCCCCTATTTATATTCACTGACACACTTAGTAATTTGATGAATCCCTCTCCTGAAGATGTTCTAGGTATCACTTACTGTACAAACAGCAGCCAGCACACAGCTGCTCTGTGCACGGCTTTATTCATCCTGTAAAGCTGTACACCCGGGATGACTTGCATTGCAAAATAAATATTAGAGAAAGTGATCTTTATTAGGAATGGAAGAGTTCCTTTTGATAGCTTCTCTTAAAGTTGACAGATGAATAAATTGTGCTAAATAAGCTATGGCATACACATGTGTAGGCCGTATCCATCCATCTATCTATCCATCCATCTATGCACATATCTATCTATCGATCTATAAATCTATCTATCTATCTATCTATCTATCTATCCATAATTTATCTATCTATCTATCTTACTATCTATCTCTCAAAGTCGACAGATGAATAAATTGTGCTAAATAAGCTACATGTATAGGCCGTATCTATCTATCTATCTATCTATCTATCTATCTATCTATCTATCTATTTATCTATCTATCTATCTATCTATCTATCTATCTATCCCTCTATCTATCTATCTATCTATCTATCTATCTATTTATCTATCTATCTGCTATCTATCTATGCATGTATCTATCTATCGATCTATAAATCCATCTATCTATCCTACTATCTTACTATCCATCTATGCATGTATCTATCGATCTAAAAATATATCTATCTATCCTACTATCTATCTATCCTACTATCTGTCTATGCATGTATCCATCTATCGATCTATAAATCTAATCTATCTATCCATCCATCTATCCATCCATCTATCTTACTATCTATCTATATATCCATCCATCTATCTATGCACATATCTATCTATCTATAAATCTATCTATCTATCTATCTATCTATCTATCTATCTATCTATCTATCTATCTATCTATAAATCTATCTATCTATCTATAAATCTATCTATCTATCAATTTATCTATCTATCTATCAATCTATCTACTAAAAATATAGCCAATATGATATATATATATATATATATATATATATATATATATATCTCAAAGTCGACAGATGATTAAATTGTGCTAAATAAGCTACATGTATAGGCCGTATCTATCTATCTATCTATCTATCAATTGTTGCATGTATCTATCTATCGATCTATAAATCAATCTATCTATCTATCCTACTATCTTACTATCTATCTATGCATGTATCTATCTATCGATCTATAAACCTATCTATCCTACTATCTATCTATCCATCTATCTATCTATCTATCCATCCATCCATCTATTTATATATATAAAAATATCTACTAAAAATATAGCCAATATGATATATATATATATATATATATATATATATATATATATATATTATATAATATCCATTTGTGTAAGTTCCAATACATTTGTGTAATTTGTGTAAGTTCCATACAATACAACACCCAGTCAGTTGTTGTAATACATACAAATCCAGTCACCTAAATATCTATGAAGGTTCCATTCATCTAGGCCATTGTATATCAAGTAGTAGTTATTCACTTAAACTGATGAAGCCAGCTTGGAGAGCTGTGAAACGTCTTCAACATTACAAGAATAAGTAAAGTTGAACATGGCCAGACATATTAGCTTTACCAGTAACTTTAATTGAAGTTATGTTTATTACTTCTAAATCTGCAGCTTTTATAGAATTAGGATGCTTTTGCCATGAATGGCCTTGTTCAGGCACTTTTTGTCACCTTTTTGTTATCTATCCACATTGGCTTCCAATGAAGAACACAAGTGGGATTTTTCTATATTCATTGTACAGGTAAGGTCAACCATTATCACCAAGGAAGATCATGAAGACAAAGAGTGGTAGGGAAGAGACTGCAGGCGATCAAAAGGATTAAAATTAAAAAGTTGAGGCATAGTTTTTTCAATCGGCCATTGATTATAATATACTTATGAGGTATGAAGCTAAATGTCATTTAGTGTGTGTTTATATCTACTTCAAAAAATCTTCATAATATAGATAGCAGCGATGTTGTCAACATAAGGCTCCTTGTATGAGGTAGGATGTCCAAATAAGTTACTCCTTTAATATCTACATAGAAAAAGACAGGTATGGAGTCTATTATAATAGCTTGAGATCTGATATTTTTGTTTCAGCAGGCCATCCCTTTAATTATTTTTCCTACAAAAGTTCTTTGTCAAGGCAAAAGAGGCATACCTCCTAAATTTGTGGGGATGTGGAAGATGATCACTTTTTAGCTCAAAGTTTTTAACAAACAACACACCCTGCCACTTCCCTATTTTGCAGAATATAAAATATGAATATGCATTGGATTTCATTTATATTAGCTTTTATAACAACACATAATTTAGAATAATGAAAAAGGCTGGATGAAAAGTTTAGCATGAAATATTACATTTATTATAGAGTTCTATATTTCCACACAAAAAGAAGGATAACTAAGAAGCAAAGAGTGACAGAGTAACTTTAATCTGAAAGAAGAAGAGTAACCAAATTTCAGGGATATTTGGGAGGCAGGCAGACGGTTGAAGATTATTATTATTATTTTTTGCATTTTAAAACAGTAACATAGATCTGATAGATATCTGAATAGATACAAACTCCACCAGATCTATTCTGCAGAGATGAGCAAATCACCATAGTATAGCTATATCATAAATGGGTTAAACATGCTTTTAAAGGAATTATATGCCTCCTACAAACATTCCAGTAAATGCAATCCTGTACAAATAGCTCCATTTTAGCATTGCTATTATTTTGAAAATCCTTTCTTGCCTCTAACATACATATTTTGAAAACAGGACTCCCAAGTGTGTAAAGATCAGAGAGGAAAAATCATCTAATGGTAACGAATGTGTCACTGTGAAAGTGTTCTGGATGAAAATTTCAGCACAGTGTGTAAATTTCATTTATATATATATATATATACATACATACATATACAGTATATACACAGACATGATATTTAAAGTACAGTGTATATAAAATATGAAATGATCCTTATTTAATAAAAAAAATAACTCTTAATTAAGAATTCTATTTAAAGATAAACAGATCTACCTATTGGTGTTACATTCCTCCTACCTTTACCATTTTAGGATTTCCTAATTTTGAGCTTGATTAAAATGCAAACATAGTCATAATATAAGTGGCGCAAATTTGCAAGAAATGCCCAAGGTCAAGTGGCAACGCTTTAATAAGATGTACTCTTATTAAACAATGGGTTCAGAAAAACAAAGCTCCAAGTTTTCTTATGAGCTTTATGTCAAACTTTTCTAGTCCTGTTAAAAAGTAGGTGGATCTGCCTTGGGCCAGTGACCATATTCTGCGAGCCAGGACAAGGCAGCCCATCCTTTGTCTTCAGGATGAATCAAGCCAAATGTCTACATATCTTGCAGAGAACCACATCATAACGAGCTCCACAACATTTATTAGACAAATTAGATAATTTATCCATTAGATAACCCACTAGTAAAATATGTTTACAAGTCAAAGTGTTGGCCACCATTTTCATTTATCTCGTTGTGGCTCAATGCGCTTAGTACCTGACCTGGCCAAAAAAATTTGTTCAGGGGGGTTTCAGAGCCTTGACCTTTCTCCGAGTTTTTTTCTTAACAATCTTGATTCACTTGAAATTTTGATATCCTAAAGAATATAAAGTATCCTTATATAGAGCAATGACAAATATTGGTTGCAACTAGTAAATGTGTGGTGAGCAGGTGGCTGCATATCCAGTCTCGTCTCCTTTAGGATAACAAACGGCACTTTTGCTATGTTACTATATATAATATAATTTATTATAGCTGGAAAAAACAAGCCGGCTCATTTCCAGAGTTCAAAGGGACACTTTTCGTTAAGGCTTAGTATACTAGTGAAATTGGACGAAATGATTTCAGGTTCAAAAATAAAGTATGACTAACGTACGACTATGAGAAAGCAGACTATGAAAGCTAATTATAGCAGATGATTCAAGTCTTAAAACCCCTAAAATCCAATGGGTTTTTTCTGACTTACTAAGATGAAATCAAAATATTTGGACTATCGGTCATTACTGTGGCACTCTCCTACATATCTTTGAGTTTGTTCAAAGCACCTCATTGTGAACCCTAAATCACTCCACTCCAAAATTTTTACTCCATACTGAAAGAGTAAAGTCACTTTAGATCCAACAACTTTTTCAACCTATTTCTTTTCTGAAAATTTAGCAAGGCAAAAAGATCAAAGAAATCTTTCAGGTGTTGAGCGCAATCCCAGGGTACTTCCCAAGGGAACTTCATGGAGACAAAGCCTGCCCTAGTGAGCACAGCAAGGGCTGCTATGGCTAGTGTTACACCATTGAATACACATAACATTTTTTATTTATTTTTCACTTATTTAGTAGACACAATTGTCAATATCCACCCAATAGAAGGGTGCGATTTGCAGTTCTACCTCCATCACTCTGACCCATCAAGAGTGTAGCCGATCCTAATTTCTTGCTGTTACCAGTTATTTTTTGAAGAATAATGGTTAGAAAATGACTGTCTGCTCTTGCTATTTACTATTCTATGTATGGAAAACAATAAACCATAAACAGAAAGCTGGAGGTGTCAAATGCTAATATGGTGATTATCCTATAGGTCTTCATATTGACTGCTATGGTTTCCAAGAGGAACAAATGCTAGGCAGTAGTACATTGTCACCTTTATTTTGGACCCCCCACTGCATGGTCCATCTATACATTTACAATCCTGTGCGTTATATCCAGAATCCAAGCATTATTCATCTACATGTATATGTTCCCACAACATGTATATGGTATAATGGTGTTACATTTACATTGCATCTTCTTTAAATTGCAGCTGCATCCCTAATTGTATTTCAGTATGTGAAAAAGGATTCAGTTGAAAGAAAAACAAGGCTTATTACCTCTTATTAAACAGTGAAAATAATACACAGATTGAAACGAGAAGAAATGTTTGTCTTGAGGCATCAAAGCAGAGTGTGGAAGATTAAGGCTAAATTAAAAAATAAAATAAAAACACGCTGGAAAAGCTCTATTTACTGTCACACCAGAGGCAAAACATTTAGACTCCCACACACTTATTTTTCTCATAAGCTGATCAGGAGTTGAATCATTTTAATTACCTTATTTTAGGAAAATAAGATGAGAACTGGTAAGTAAACAATGTAGTGTTGCTATGAAATCGTGTATATATTCAGTGACTATATGGGGATATTTACATTTATATAAACACATAATTACAATGACATCCACACAGACGAATGGAAATGTGGTTAATCATGCACATTTGCCATTATTTATAAGTTCTCTTTATGAACTGCGTACAAAGGGGAGAATGGATTGAAATAACAGAGCTTACACATTTTGGGTCAATTTTATAAATCAGCGTTCATTTGGACAGTTCTGCTCTCTGTTAGCAGAGTGTTAGAGACATGCTCCATTATCGTAGGTGTTGGTGGTGGTTTGTTCTTCTTTGCCATTTAGATGGCTTGTAGAGGTTATATCTCCAGGGGCACTATTCAGCACAATGTAAGTAGGCCAACATTACACCCCTTCCAAGCCCCCATAAGGTATTATTAGCCAAAAACTGGTTATACGCACTTCTACTTATCCTTTGCAGGTGCTTTTCAAGTGCTGGATGAAAGGTTTACTGTAACAAAACATTTTTAGTAGATAATATTACATTTTATTGACCTATTCTATTTGATGGTCTATCCATTAGACCAGGGGTGCCCTCACTTTTTTGGCTTGTGAGCTACTTTTAAAAAGTCAAAAAGATCAACCAACAATAAAAAACTTGGAATAATAATTCCTGTGCAAGGTAGAATGTACTTTAAAAAAGGCAGGGCTCCGTGATCTACTTACGTTGCCTTTGCGATTTACCGGTAGATTGCGATCCACCTGTTGGGCACCCCTGCATTGGACCAAAAACAGTGATAACTGGGGAGTAAATGAAGGAGATTTGGTAGCAATGGAGAGATAGTCCTTCTAAATGTAGGACAGGTGGAAGCTGTGTTAAAGACTGGCATTGCTAATCCACATTCTGATGTTTTGAAAGCCAGGGTTCCAGGCTGGAGTGCCCTATGTTCCACGTGGAAATCCAACCACCAACATGACCACCCTGTGGTGGCATATCTGCCCCTAAAAAAACAAGGGTCCACTGATGTCACTGGTCCTCTTCCTACAAGTAATGGTGAACTTCCACTCTTTACAGCAGTGTTTCTCAAACCGGGTTCCTCCAGAGGCTGCAAGAGGTTCTTTGGCCAATCAAAATATTGTGTCTCTTAGGTCAATTTAAGTGACCCCACTGATCTTTTAGGGTATCTGTGAGGATGACATTCTCCCCATTGGCCAGCCAAGTAACAGGCATTCTTTTTACTGACCACCAACATATTATTCTTTGAGCTAATTAATTAATAAAGGGGTTCCCTTACCCCTTAGGGATATTTCAAGGTTTCTGACATGTTAAAAAGATTGAGAAATGCTGCTCTACAGCATTCTCCTGTGAGTCTATATAACTGCTTGGGCTTCCACAAAGTCAGTTGATTGACCCTTGACATCAGTCAGAGGATGATCAGGTTGACTGATGCCAAGAAATTGGTTGACTTTAGCATCTTAGGCTGATCTTTTTTTTAATAGTGGAAGCCAGGAAATGGTGAGCATCAGCAGGTAGGTTCTAGTAAGAAGAAAGTCTGTCACTTTGTCCCGAATGGGCAACATGACCTGATTTGATTATGATTCTCTATATGTATTTCCAGATGCAGTCATGGGAGCGGATAGTGCCATCTACAGAGGCTATTATAAATGAGAAAAATGACTTTGTCTTCTTTGTTTAATTTGCTCAAAAATGTCACCATTAATGTGTGATGAGTTGACTGCCACCTCCTTTAACCTCTCTGGTGGGCGGTCTGAATAATAAGTATTTTTAAATGTAAAAGCTGTACGTTTAAAAATACTTATTGTTTTAAATTTTCCGCCTGGTCCCGCCTCCCAGCCGCATGCTCACATGGCCCGGCCAGCATCTGCGTCCCCTGGCCTCACGTCCGCTTTTGGTATTGAAAATTTACCCCGAGCCACACCCGTAAAAACTGCCAGGGAGGTTAAAAAGAAATGTAATCCGAGGTTCGACTGTTTTCTTTTGTTTTCTATATCAATTGCATATCTAAAGCATTTATAGGGTAAACTTCCCAACTTTAACCCCTGAACAAACTCTTTGAACCGTAACAGAAGCATTGAAAAACATCTTGAAAACCACATACAACCTTTAGATTTGGTTAAGGATGCCAACAAAACTCACAGGGCCTAATATATGGATTTAATTATAATACAACACCTGTCGTCCCAAGAATCCAAATAATAACCAAATATATGTATAGTTCCTTAGCCATTAGGACTAGGAAAAAACCCTGTGTATGCTTTAGGTAGAATTGCTGGAGAACTTATACTTTCAGCAATGGAGCTGGGTGGTCCAGCAGATTTGAAATGGATCTGGTTCAGGATTGAAAACAGTTGCTAACAAAGAGCAAATGACTTTTAAGAAATCCATTCCAGGTTTGATGGATCATCCAACTTCACCGAGGAAAGTGTATGCTCTCCAGCCTTGCAGAGCTTTAATAAATCAGGCCCAAGGAGTCCAGAAAGGAGTCAACATCCTTGGATGATCTCCATCAATTCTACCTAAATCAGGCCCCATGTGACAATGTTCAGCCAATTGTTAGGCCCCTAGTGTTCTAATGTATGAAATAGGTAGTGAGCCATTAAATCACCGGCACATGAAAGTGGCGGGTATTTTACAAAGCTCTCCCTGGCTGATCATATAGATGGGAGGTAAAAGAAAAGGTGAGTTTATAGGGATGAGAGGTGATAACTGATCCTTATACTTTTTCCTGCCTAGGCAAAGGAAAGGTTGACTTTAGATCTCACTCTATGAACAGTTTGAAATTTGAAGGATTTTTATTTCATTGCATCTGACTAGTAGTATTTTGTTCTTTTCATCGTAATCTAACAGAGCGTTTCCACATGATATGACTTATTATATTTATTTTCTAAGCGTAGATATACAATGCAATGGTTGGGAATGACATTATTAGTATTCGGATTTCTATGTGCTGTTCACATCATCCCTTCTGCTGCTAAAATATTGTATTTCTACTTTATATTTTTCTGGCACTGGATACTTTGCTTGTTCTTAGAGGATGTTGTGTTCCTGTACATCTATTTACCTCTTTGCCTAATCAATATACTATGGAAACATAATGTAAACGCTTGCAGATATAGGTAGTTGGATTAGCAGCTTTGAAAAGCAGAATCGGCAGGAGTTTACTTTTAAAGTCTACTTTCTGAAGCAAACTCATTTAGGATCAAGCAGCACACCAGCATGCATGCTTCAGTAGAGAAGTCAAAATGTAGAGCAATGTCTGGGATCTTTGAAAACAGAGATTAGTGAAAATATGGAACGTATTTTAGAAAACACTTAAATCACGGTGATAGAGAATGAATATCCTTTGTGTGCGAGGTGGTATGTATGTATAGAATATATACATTTATACATTTTTTTTTGTTACACCTTTTGTTCTGTCACACAGTCAAGATGCTGAATGTGCTGCCTAACCTATACTGTTTTACATTTACTAATAATTAAAAAAATAATCTTAAACAATGCACTTTTGGTTACAACATAGGCACATATATTGCTTTATTTATAGAACAGGGAGTCTCAAACATTCCCTGGTGGGAATCAAATACTGCCATTGAAACACATGGATCTGGAAGATTGCCACCAGGGAATGTTTTGAGGGAATGTCAGATTCCCTGTTTTATACCTAGACCCCATAATTGTATGGCAATCAGCCACTCCATAAAGACATGCCTGTCTATGTTAATGTGGGCTATCACAAAGGTAAGGGCTTGACGAAGGATGAAGAAAGACTAAAGGTGCAAGGTTAGTAAAAATCTGGACAGAAGCAACAAGACAAAACAATATAGGGGCTAAATCAACCAGATCTGGTGACCATTTTTTTTTGTTTAGAAAAAGAATTATCAGATTATATTCTGAGAGACCAGTATGAAGATGAAGTGGCTTAGAGTTGACAATTCGGGCCAATAAGGAGCCCTAGGGAGGAGTATGACCTTTTGGCCTAGGGGGCAAGCACAAGGTACTTCATTTTTACTAAAGAGCTAAAAGAACACCATATAAAGTGTGCCATGGTGACTGGTGGCCAAGCTGAATGATGGGGGTAGTCTTAGTTTTCTATATAAGGTGTACCACAAAACTTTTGTGATTGTAAGGGATGATAAAATAAAATTAATTTCACGTTCACAATAGTTTCCAATACCCCCCACCTTGTCCTCTGTGGAATAGGTATGAGCCTTAGTGGAGACCCGTCCATACTAATGGTAAAAGCATTCAAATTTTTAATCATATATAGCCTAAACATAAATAAATGAAATCTTACTCGCTATTGGTTAATTGAAAGCAAGACCTGCACAGGATTACAGACATCTATGCAGGAACCTTAGCATATTTTTCACTTAGCTGTAGAGAAACCCTCTTCAGTTTTGCTTGTGTCCTTTTTACAGTACAGTTTCAGTACAGTACAATATCCAAATTTGGCCTCTGGCATTCTCGCGGAAATTTCCTTGAACTTCCAATGGGTCCGCGAAATTTGGGTGAACCGAAAGACCATCGATCGAGGAAATCATTAAGATCCCCGGCACTAGAGGTTAATTAACCTCTAGTGCCTGGGGATCGCAGTGGAACTGCAGATGAACTTTCAATGTAGTTTCTCAATTGAGAGCTCATCTGCAGTTCAGTTCCCACGGTCACCGGGCTAAGTACAGCCCGGTGACCTAGGGAACTGAACTGCAGATGAACTCTCCATGGAGAAACTCCATGAAGAGTTCGCCTGTCGTCACAGCTGATTGGAGGCACTGGTGTGCCTCCTCCAATCAGCTGTGACCGCAAAGTTCAATTCATCTGCAGTTCAGTTCCCACAGTCACCGGGCTGATAAGTACAGCTTGATGACCGTGGGAACTGAACTGCAGATGAACTCTCAATTGAAAAACTCCATTATCAGCTGACCAATGAATGTAGTTCACCGGCGATCATTTTTTTTTTTTAATTCTACCTCGTTTGGCGAATTTACACCGGCCATTCTCGCTTACAATTTCGGTAAGTGAGAACAGCCAAATTCGCTGCGAGATCGAGTTTTAAAAACTCACTCGCTCATCCCTACCCCACAATACATATATAAAAACTCAATGACTACAGAGATGACAGTATACACCCAACTGCAGATGGCTTTGTTTGTTTTGTCCTGACATATATGTCAGGACAAAACAAACCTAACATACCTAAGCATGTTATCGACCCTACACAATTGATTTATGAAGGCATCACAATCATTTGTATTAGACAAAAATATGTGTAGAGATGATAAAGGCATGCAGAGCCTAGAGATGAAATCGTTAATCATTGTCAAAGCCAAAAGTATACTAATTGCAATAAATCAGTTAAAGAACGTTAACTCATGCCGAGAATGTGATTTTTCATTAGAAAGTACTGACCAGAAATAACAAGTGACTAACAACTCGAACTACATCTCATAGTATAAATTCTTTTCACAGGTCAATATTTAGTAATTTTGTAATAATCGTGCAGCGTTTAAGATTGTAGAGGTGGTCCTAGGCAAGGTAATTAAATATTAAAATGTTTAGAATGTTGCTAGGTAACCTATTAGATTTTTCCAAAGGTCTACATGTATGTTAATATATTTGTTTGAAATCACAGTTTTTATTTTAAAGTAAATCAGCTTAAGTGGAACAAAAGGAGGGATGTCAGAACCCTTGTATTACATTGTTTTTTTTCTACTGTAACCTACGTCTGTAAATCTGCAAAATGTATTTTATTTGGGAGACTTTTACTGAGTATACATATTTGTTTTTTCTAAAATACAATTGATATTTAGAGAATTTAGGGATTATGTGCCCCTAGACACACACACAAATGAATAAAGTGATTTTTCTAGAACTCAAGTTTACTCAATTGATTAGTAATGGGTGAATGAACTTGGATTTTATTCACTATAAGTTTCAAGAACATTCTTTAAAGTTCACTGCAAACTTGTAACAAAGCTACAGCTCATAAGGGCCAAATGGCTGGTGGTTGTCAGTGGCAGTAATCTTCCTACCACACAGAAAGCAGATAAACAATCATCTGGGAACTCCTAATGTTCATGAAAATTCAATTTGGCCTGAACCTCGTATCTACATATAATAGTTTAACAAGGAGTTGATTGTCACTGCTTTGATCAGAGTTTTGGTCCAGCTTCATTTTAGGATCTTCTAACAAAACACTATTTCCAGTTTTTACTTCTATAATCACTGGTATTTTAAAATCTTGTGACCATCACAATTATTAGGAGGGAGAACTTTGACCCCCTAAATATGATACATTGAGGATACAAAATCTGATTTCTTTTTCATCTTGTTATTGATTTTTAGATATTCCACCTAAACCAACCATTGTCCACCAGGGTTCTGAAAAACTTCAGGGATCTTCCGTAGGTTAATAGGGGTTCTTGGAAATGTGGCTACCTGATTTCCCATTTGCTAATGTCTGCATAAGTCTTGGGCCAACACCACTTCGTAGAGCCAGCTACATGTAAGTTGTTTTTTTTATATATGGTGTTTTTTTCAATTTTATTTTGAACTGTGGCTGATTGATCTTCCATTTGATGATGTCTGCTTAATTGAGACCCGAAAATTATTTCAAGGCTGTCGAAATGTAAAAAGGAAAGGCTGCCTAAATAAAATCTTCACCCTAAATCTGCCAATTTGCTTTCTCTCTCACTTATAAAACCTTTATTCATGGCCTCTCAAGTGTTTTTAGCATTGGTTCTTAGCACTGCCTTGGAATAAATAAATGTTATCTGACTTTAAAATCATATATTATAATCTGCCAATATTTATTGTTAAGTCAATCCTCCAATCACCAACATGTACAATGCTGGTAAAGCTTGTGGTATTCAAATGGTGGCAATTTAAACAACACAAGCTTTACCAGCTCTGTTTGGGTGTTGTGCAGTGTATCAAAACCTTTGAGCTTGTTTGGATACGGTGCTCGTTCCTATTTATTCCTGCACTTGCTTTAAGTGCAAATTTATGAAAACAGTTGTTAATATATTTATTCCAATTGTTCTAATAACACTAAATTGTGTAATTAGAACAATGTCATCGTGAAATTGTAATAATTACCACAATTTTATCAACCTTATATCTTAGATGATGATGACACTACATAAATCAGTAATGATAATAAGACAATATAAATTATTTGTTAAAAGATGCTTTAGATGAAGAACAACTTGTACCCTAAATGCTCTCATTGTGATCTAAGCTACATGGATACAATGTTAGCATGATTCATAATTAGAACTTGGCTAACACAGTTTATTGCTGTCTGATTAAGTATTAGTTAATCTCGTACTTGGTGTATTCTCTCCTATGCAGATTTTGGTTTAAACAAGAGCATGACTACCTTGATTATATTACAATCATCTCATCTTAAAGTTTATGGATCCAGGTTTAAAAGGGCCCTATCACACTAGTGCAATGAGACTGCTGCTTCTTCACAGAAAGTAAGGACTCCATTCTGCAGCTGCTGGCAGGAGACATGTCTTTTTATTCAGGCTGTACAGTATGGCTATGCTTGGACAGAAGAATCCCCTTTAATAGACTTAAAGAGACATCTACCAAGGCTAAGCAGTTGAAAAGTTATTTGAGAGCATTTAAGGCCAACTCATGTATTTTTGTTTTTTTACCCCTTCATTTCATGTGCAAGTTCACTTAAAACTGCTCCTATGTTAGTTTTTAGGCATGTAAAAGCCTTAAGTAGCTGATCCCAGGCTTCTAGCAGTGAGAAATGACCTGAAAGCATTAGCACAGCCTGCCACTGCGCTAGGATACAGCGTGGTTACATAGACCGCGGTGTGGTCTCCTTGTTCATTTTGGATAGGAACTTGGCTAAAGGCCATTCCAGTGGTTGAACTCGTTATGCCCCCCAGTCCTATGATTGTAGTTTCCCTTCATAAAGAGCAGTCTGGTTCTTTTCCATATACGTTTCTAAACTACACTCGCTTTTCTACCAAGGAATATATGTTTTCAACTAAATTTGTGCAACCTTGCTATACGTACAGTACCCCTGAGGAAGCCTAAATCAGGCGAAACGTGTCGGGTAATCGAATTAGGTATGCAACACGATTGTGAAATATTTGTATATTCCCTTTAGAAGTATAATGTCTAGAGCCCCGGAAGGGCTGACAGGGTAATGATCCAGACCTTTGTCTCCGGCCACACGTAAATTGCATGAATGTATGATATGTATTATGAGAATTAATCTATAATACAAATACTTTTGCCATAAAAACCCTTCACTATGCTTTATTTTTCTAGCATTAGCACATGGCAAATGGAGTGTCCATATGATCATTATCCAAATCAGCCTCCCTCAACCCTTTCCCTTTAAAAATCAATGATTCACAGGTCTTGTGGAGTCTGTACTAAATCCACAGAAGGTCAAGGAGAAATGCACCTTACGTTGGTGGCCAAGTCAAAAGTCCCCCTGCTAAAAAGAGCTTTGGTGTCATGCTACTGAGTCTGCTGGGTGTCATTTGCCACGAAACTAGGTCCCCATCACATGGGAAGTCAATCAGCTAAAGTTCAGGAAAGTCCTAGCAACCTCGGGAAAAAATCTGGGGTTTTTCAGGATTCTGGTTGAGAATGACTGATCTATTAAACACCAATTTAATGTTAATGCACATAGAATGTATTAACTTATTATAAATGACTGTTTATTGGGATTTAAAGCAAAAAGGTTCACATATCAGCCAATCAACTAGCAATTTAAAAGTAAAAAAATGTCAGCCTAAATGTTTGCGTTATGACAGTTTTGCTTTAAAATAGACTTGAAAGCCTCATCAAATCATCAGCATTTATATAAACCCAATAAACCATCCATATCCTAAGCCTAAACAATCCATTTTGGTGCCAACTTTGTAAACAGAGACTGCATAAACAATAGATATAATGTTTGGTTTGCCTTTTCTTATTTCATATTAAACATTGTATTTCTCAACAAACTTGATTGCCAAAAATAACATAGAAAATAACAAGTGATACATTTGCTTATTTCACACTTATTAACTTGCATCTGTTAAGAGCTACTTGTTACAAAACACATTAGGCCTATTGTCCATTGTGCTAAAAGAATATGTTGAATGTTTGTCGAGCTACTGATACTTGTTTTGTGAGAAAAACACAGAGCACATAATCTTCTATTTATGTGAAAATGTATACGAAAAGAACGTTATGTTTGCTTACAGATAAAATTTGATCTTTGAGATTTGTTTATTCTGAGATGTGATGCTGACTAAGGCTACACATCTAAAGGAAAACTCCACATTTGCTAAAACAAAATATGGTGTATACAATTACAGCATCATTTATTGTTATCAAAAGTGACCTTTTTGTTTCATTCTGCAACCAGCTATGAATTTTTAAAACCGACAAAAAAATGTACAGTTTTGATTTCATGAACTTGTTGGATTTGTACATTGTGTACCGGCTATGCCTGAATATTGTAGGACCCCTTCACACCCATTAGGCTGGAGGCTCCTGGGCACCTGGCTGTGCTTCCAGGAGACTGCACCACATGTAATCAGATTTACACACTATTGTGGCCATGGTGCAAATTTTCAAGCATCAATTCAATCACATGGGCTTGTTGTTTTCGCGAACAGTCTCCGGATTTTCCGAAGCCCCCAAAAGGGTTCCCAAATCTTCCAATAACTTGAATATGAATATATGATCACAGCTGAGCATGCGACACATTGCGGCTCACCGCAGGTCTGAAATAGTTCCTATTGTTTTATGGGCTTATTGCCTTTCCTGGATTCTGAACAGTGTTTGAAGTCACAGCAAATGTACCCCAAAAATATGAGTTTGGGAAGTACTCTCCCAAGGCATGCTTACAGGTATAAAGTATTTCAGGATTTTGAAGTGATTGAAAAGGAAAGCGATTTTCAACTGATATAATAATCAAAATCAAATCAAATCCTTTGCAATCAAATCAAAGTATTTTACGTACCATTCACTTGTTTTATAAATGATCATCATAGTTCAATATTGTTGCACTCCAGTTAATAATTCTACAAAACACCTAGACTGAATACATTTTGGTTAACATCATGCTCAAATATTATTCGAAAATGACTGAAAAACATTTTTCGATTAGTGGATTCTACATTTTCTTAGAAAAACAGACTAATCAGGTGGGTATAAAGCAGACCTCCCTTCTCCCAACTTAGCAGGCACTTTGAGTGCTGGCAATGCAACTGCTGAAATCTTCGGAGCACAGTCAAGTTTAAATCTATAAAAAAGTTTTATAATAACCTTGCAGCTGCAGGGGATTTTACTTTTCCTCAGCAAAACTGAAACTAAAATTAAACAGTTGATAAAGAAAAGAGAATCTTTGACTCTTATAACATAATATCAATAGCAAAATGACCTGCTGAATGTTATCTGTTGGTGCTGACTGTTGACAAGCATTGAGGCAGGTATGTGAAAGAGGAAAAAAAGTAAAAAAATTATGATAATAATAATTCTGGTAAGAAATATACATACTATAGTGAGGTATGTAGGGTTGATAGACTGAGAAGGGCAGTCTAAACAAACTTTTTTTGCCTTTTTGATTTAAAGTAGGACTACACTTTTTTATGTATGGGTGAGTTTTTGCCATGAATATGTACATACCTGTCATTTCGTAATTGCCCTGCAGTGATGACTGGTCCCAGGAACTTGCCACTGTTGCATCCCCTGAAACCACTATCTTCTGCACCCACTATTCTGGGTCCATGGAGATCCTCTTCATCAATTTGGCAGCCACTGGTGATGCCATGGTCCCTGGTATCTGGGTCTATTTGCAATGGTGCCGTGATTAAGGCTGGGCTTTACACTGGATGACACGTTTTGGAAAAAACAAAATGCCACTAAGCACGGAAAGTTTTTGGCAAAAAAAAAACTTTGCACATTTTCTGCCAAAAACTTCAACCTCCTGATGACTTATTTTTTAGGGTTTGGCCCCACTTTGAGTTCTTTAGAAAGAAGTCCAGGCTATCACATGGCACCAAGGTATAATACAGTAAAATATAAAGGGGGTATCAGCAGAAGTCCCAGCAGTAGATTGCAATGAGCTACAACTAATCACCTGAAGCATCTTAGATGGTCTACTATGTTGCAGAAAAATACAGGCGACAAGGAATAACTGTGCTTCCATCCAATATTCAATGATTAACCTTGGTAGACAAATACCAATTTGGTGTGACCATTATTGAGTATTTGGTAAATCATGTGTCCTACATCAAGTCTACTCAGTGGTATTCTGTTATATATATGTTCTATATCTTCAACACTAACTTTTCCAAGTGTACTTGGAATTTTACTATGCACCGTGGTGGAAGGTGTTCATAACCTACCTGTGTTGTTCTTCTGACCGGTTGTTGACAAACTTTCGAAGAGAACAGTTTGTGTTAAATTGTTCCTATCTAATTAGCATGCAATAAAGTGTTGATTTTAATTCACATATTGATGAGGGTTGGGGTTGTAGTCATTTTGTTTGATTTTCTAATTAAAACAATGTTGATGGTGAGATAAGCAGATGGGTGAAAGATTTACAAGTAGGAACTAATGAGAAAGAACTGTACATTGCTGAAATGAGGGGCAGACTTGTTCATATTGTGAAAGATAGAATAGATATATGTCTTATTTTTGTTTAATTTGGAGAAGGGATATACAAATATTTTGTCATTTTATTAGATCTTGAAAGTTATGCATCCCATCTTTTATTTAGCTCCTTAAGGAAGGTTGTCGTAGGTTTATAAGGACATTAAAGTGATATGGGATTCAACAAGTTTTCCTAACATCTCTGAATGTGACGATGGTGTCTCACAGTAAAACAACTTGTTTGATGTGTCCTGTGATTTGAGTCAATGGGGTGTGTGGAACATCGGAAATGAACTAGTAGTATACTAATTGTGCTTCTAATTCTGTGTAGGAATGCTAATTAGAGTTCCTCAGACAATCTCCTCTGTGATTGAATGAACTAGATACTTTATATAGATGTATTTTTTGTAGGTTTGATCCTAAGTGTTGGAATTTATTTAATGCAACTATATTTTACCCCTCCATATGAAGTTGGTCAATGCTTTTCCAATCTCTGTTTATATTTGTGCTTAATAATATAGTTGGTGTGGGGTAAAAGATAAAAGCTAAAAAATTTACCAATTTGAAGGCTGCCTTTGCCAGGTCTTTGAGTTCCAGTTAAAACTTTAAAGCTTTTTCCATATCAGTATGGCAAATTTATACTATTACCAAAATACATGGTTTTCCACAATACAGAACCAACTAACTGTTGATAAAAGTTAGAAGTCTAATGTCCAGAGCCCCCGAAGGGCCGACAGGGTAATGATCTGGACCTTTGTCTCCGGCCATACCTAAATTGCATGAATGTGTGATATGTATTATGAGAATTATTCTTTAATACAAATACTTATGCCATAAAAACCCATCTCTACGCTTTATTTTTCTAGCATTAGCACATAATGGAGTGTCCATACAGAACCAACTAACTGTTGATAAAAGACTCCCTGCTCCAAAATTTTGTTTTAAAACCAATGTCCATTTTACATGTGAAAAAACAGGCCCAGGTCAAATTCATTTTATATATTTAACTAAAATGAGGAAACAGAGTTCTTCCTTTCCGTCCATGAAAACAAGAGAATGTTCTACTTTAATACACACACATATGCTACTTTTATTATATTCCCAGGTATAAATGATCGTACACTTATGTTTTGACAGGCACTGACATATCGTGAAATAGTATAAACTGCTGTGAAGAATTTGCTTGAAGTCTGACCCAAATATTGTATTCTTAGTTGCCACAATTCAGAGGTCTTTCTTGACCCAAAACAAATCAGCAATCACTATCTTTGTATGGTTTAACTTTAAAGTTGGTATTTGAAGTAATGCTTTTAATTGGATTTGACATTCAGCTTAATCCTATAAAGAGTGGATTTTTTTTTGTACAGCATAAAAAAAAAATGTTCCTCAAATGTTGGAAAAATAGATTTATGTGAAATTTACATGAGCAGATTTATAACATTTTTTCCGATCACGGCATCATTGGTGATTTTAACTTTTTTGTAGCCAAGATATAGGACACACAGATTACTGCAACGTGCAGACTATAAACAGTTGTATGTATAACAATAGTGTTTGGCAAAAAAAGGCAAGTCATGGTAATATTCAGTGATCGTTCATGTCCAATGGAATTTGGCACATGGGGATCCTTCTTAGTTTTCTTCATAGTCTAAAGAAAACATAGGAATTGGACAGTTTGGAGTTAATCCTGTGCTACGGTCCATGTACTTTGTGGTTAGAGCTACCGGGAAGGCATCTGCATTATTGGAACCTCGCTCATCTATTTAAAGCTGAACTAATGGCTAAATGATTAATATAATATATATATTTGTAAGGAATTATCCAGACTATCACTTTGCTCTCCTTTTCAGAGTTTAGTTTTTTTTTTCTTGAAAATAATTTTTATTGAGATATTCTAAGGTTTGGATGACAATAAAAAGGCATGTTACACAATGTACGAAAAAACAATATGAAAACAATGTCCTGAGAAAACACAAGCCAAACACATTAGGATAATGCAATGATGAAATAGTAAAATAAAGAGAAACCCCAGTATCTCAGCTTTTTAAATATTTTTGCAGAAGCAAAAGAAGAAAAAAGAAAAGAAACAGTGAGGAGGGTGTGGTGGGGGGAAGATGGGGTGAAGGGGTGTCCCGACTTAATGTGTCAGTTTGGTCTTTACAATCAAACACAATAACTCACTCTTCACAAGAAGAGTCACCGGCCAATCTACCATATTCTGCAGATGTTCTAAACTGAACCCAGTAATACCAGGTCTGGGTACATTTATCAGTCTGATCCGTCCCAGCTGTCATCATGTCTTCCATACGCTAAACATCTGCCACCCTCCTTAGCCAGTAGTACCCAAGGGTTGGCGGTTTTCCACACTTCCACATTGCGGGAATGCATGCCTTTGCGGCATTCAAGAGATTTCATAATAAAGAGTTTTGTATGCCTTTTTCGACATATCAGAGACATGAAGTAATGCCAAAGTGGGTTTATCTTTAATAATAATTTCTGTGAGCTTATGGACAAGGTCTGCCACCCAAGACCAGTAAGTAGACAAAGAAGGGCACTCCCAAAAAATATGCAATAACGTACCAGGAGCTGATCCACATCTCCAGCAGATATTGTCAGTGTGGTGGTAGATCTTAGCCAATTTAGAGGGTTTTCTATACCACCGAGTGGTTGTAATTCGTCTCCTGGTATTTATTGTAAACTGCAGCCTTGTGACTAAAGTGGACTAACATATCCTTTTGAGTTTCCAAAAATTTCACTTACAAATCTGTCTCCCACCGGGTCACAAAGCCAGGAGTTGCAGGTGCATGTACAGCTAACACTGCCTGGTACGAGTAAGACAAGGAACCTTTCAGGGGATTCCCCGCTAAACACAGGGATTCCAAAGGCAACAAGGAGCGGCAAAAGGTTGCTGGCTGTGGAAGAGCACGTTGAAACTCAGGCAAGGAATACCATGACCTATCCTGTAGAAAATGAAATGTCCTGTAAACACCCTTGGCACGCCACTGGTGAAAAATTGCATCAGAGATCTAGGAAGGAAACTCGGGACAATCCCAGTATGGGGGACATCAGTGTTTGTTTGACAACTCTTGGTAATAAAGCTTTGATGGGCTCATATCCTTCTCTTCCAATAATTGGGCTGCTGTATAGGGGATTACAAGAAGCTAATATATAAAATTTAGGTACGTATGATGGATTATATAAAAATGCTTTTTTTAATAGTATTTAACTTGATTAAAAGGACATTTTATATCTGTGTTGTGTTCGTCTTTAAACAAACCAGTTTCAATCTCCCTAAGCCACTCATATAGCTGACTTTTAGTCTATTCAGTGGATTTCTAAAGCAGTTTTTGGCTTAATTATTGGCAAAAAAAGCAAACCAGCACCAATCTTTCTGCTGGAGGAGGGTACAACTGTCAATGAACAAACTCTTTAGTTGTCTTTTATGAAATCCTGACAGCACCTTTGTTATATGACAGAATTTGAGTGTCTGTTATCAGCAATGAGCTCAAGCAGGGAATAGGCTGGCCTTAAAGCCTAATATTTCAGATCTGACAGGGAAATAATACAAGTAAATAATCAAAAATCAAGTAAAAGGCAAAGCTGCTTTATTATAATAATTCAAGATGGGAGATTTAGATAATTACAAAATGGACATTATCGTATCCAAATTCAAGTTATTTTTTCTGGTTATATTTTTGTTATTAGCAAGTTTGCCCCTTGACTACATGATATAAATGTAGAAAATAAAGTGTGCGCTTATATGTCAAAATATATAAAATGATGATGAAAAATAGACTTTTTGCACATATTTTTATGTTCTACACGTTCATGTGCTCTATCCCTGACTAAAAATTGTGTGTGTGAGATTTAGTGATGAGCAGAATCATTGTGGAAACATTTTTGAGGGCTGATAGGCAAACAAATATCAAAAAGGATATTAAATAGACAGATGTAACAGACATGTGGGACATTTGGGACCCTTTAAAAAATACAATAAAAATGCTATTTTCAAAAAGCATTTGAAAGAGAAAAATAAACCCCTTAGTACCAGAGATTTTTTGGGGGACAAGAAAATATAAAATCACAAAATATGTGAGCAAAATTTTTACAAAACAGAGAAAGCAAAAATGTACATAAATGATTAAACATAAAAAATACGCACATTATCAAAATGAAAGATCTGGATACATTTGAGGCAGAAGAACCCCTTCTTTAAGGAAAATGCCTGTTCAAGGTTTTTGTTTTGGCTTCAAATGACGCGTTTCGTGACAAAAACACTTCTTCAGACTTAAAGATTTTACAATCTGAAAAAATGGGGGTTTGTTAACATCAACAAATTTTAGTAGTGGTGTTATTGAATTCTGTAATTTTTGAGGTTATCATATCAACAGTTTTAAAAATGATTAACCTACACGGTTTTCAAGAAGAAATATACAATTCTTTACCCATTTACCATTTTCACTACAGTGTATACATGTTGTCTAAAACTTCACTTAAGCTTTGAAGATGTGAATATGAGAGTAGTTTACATCTGCAGTTCTTATTTTACAAAAATGTGATTACCATTCCATGTTCAGTGTTTGACTATCCAAGAAAAAAAATTGAGTTTATACAGAATTATCAGTTGAGTTTCTATTAGATGAATACTTTTAACCTTTACCTTTATATCTAGCCAATATGTAAAGCATTTCAATCCGAAATGGAACCACAAAATGGTAAACAGAACTCATTTATTAATTCATTTATTAAGTTCTGATTTAATAATTAATTTCTGTCTCTTAATGGCCACAGGGAGGGGCAGCCTTTCATGACATGGTGCTCATGAGGTTTCCTACATAATGGAGTTTTTCTTCTCCGGAGTACAGAAGGGTGACTTCTCGAGTCATGAATAATAATATCCTTGTATTGCTACGCAGAGTAGACAAACATATAAACGTTAGTATATAACCTAATGAAATACATTAAGCTTGTCATTGCTTTGAAGATATTGGTAGGTTGACGCTATAAAATGTATTTTTTAGTGGAAAATTTTATTTTACCTCCATATTATTTATATCGGGAACTGAATTGTGCAATGACAGGTTGACGTTAATATAGTACCACAGTTGCTGTACTGTAAGAATGTAGTCCTATAAAACCTGGTGTTCATCAAGAGACCTCTAGTTGGGACCAACTTTTTTGACATAGGGGGGCTCTAGCGTGGCCATTACCGTCCCCAATGAGCCAAACATAATATTCAGTGAAATATAAATATTAAAAAGGGATTTAAACAGGATCCTGCTACAGGAAAAAGCTAGAAATTATAGCTGTGCAACAGGAGATGGTCAGAGACTGCACACATGCAACAAAAGATAGTAAGGTATTACAGTCATACAAAGTATTGTAATAGTAATGCCTTATTCTGAAGACATACACCAGGAAATGATTATATATTGCAGAAATGCAACAAGAGCTGGTTATATATTGCAGGCAAGCAACAGAGGATTTTTAAATGCCAAAGACATGCTTCAGGAGTTACCCGAGACTGAAGATACATTACATACGAGACTGCTATTACAAGCCCTTTACAAATCCATGTTTCCATACTTTTGCTCTGGTTGGTTGGTTGCAGGGAACACAAGCCTTAATAAAAGACACAGTAAAGAGAGAGAAAAAAAAGAGAAAATGGATGGACAGTACATGAAAAAGTAATGCAGCTTATGGGCCCCAGGTTGACCACTGGGTTCTAGAATGGGAAATAATATCAAGTATATATTCGAAATTAGGGCCATTTGGTTCCCTCGACTCAAAAGCCTTTATTATAGACTTAAGCTGCATACACACATGCAATTATTGTCAATAGAAAGGATCCTTCACGATCCTTTCCAACGACAAACGACTCCACGATGCATGAATGAGTGCTGTACATAGAGTGCCATTCTGATCTATGGAGAGGGGAGGGGGAGAATGACGGAGCGGCACCCAGCTGCGCTCTCTCCCCTTCACTACAATTGTTCATCGTCCATGGATCCGGCAGGTTGGTCGTTCGGACGATGAACGTCAGGCACTGTACACACGCCAGATTCTCGTCCGATATTGGCCCTGAGCTGATTATCGGACGAGAACCTTTGGACGTGTGTACGTAGCTTTACCCATAGCTACTATTGTTGAGTACTTGTTTCTTTCTGGTTTGAAGGTAAATTACCATTTTTTACTCTATAAAAAAGCCATTTCTAGAGGAATGATGGTTTTAGCTGACCTACAATCCAATTAGATGGCATTAAAGAAAATATTTCTGTAACATGCAACCAGCAATGTTGGTTGGCACGTATGTTACCTAAAAGAATTTACCATAAATATAAATACTGCAGCTTTTACCATTTTTCTGCTTCTTTCAGAAATATTCTGTTCAAGAATGGTTAAGTAAATCTGTCTTCCAGTCTGCAGTCAAAGTACTTGCTTTAAACTGAACATATCAAGTGCTTTTTATCAGCCACTAATTACACTCTTTGTGGAAAGAATTTTCCCCTAACACCCTTCAGTGCTTGTACACCCTTTAATCAGATCTTATTACATCCACATAATCCTATGCTTTTTCGACTTGCCAGACCTCATTAACAGTTTTATTAAACTTGTACCTATGTAAAATTAGTAATGGAAATATTGGCAATATTCTAGTGTTTTGTAGACGAGAGTCATACAACAGCAAATTGCTCTCTCCCTACCTTGAATGTTCTTAACCCTTTGATACCCGAAAGTGCCATTATTGGCCTGTTCTTGGATCAACTAATCCTTTTTAAAAGCATTCACAGTTCTAAGTTGCTTGACTTGAAAGGCACGGATTACTGGATGTAAAAATTATGAGCCTATGTATGAACAGTGGATCAGTTTGTGTTTAACCTTTTCTTTTGGAATATAGATTTAAATTATTTATTTCCAAGATGCCTTTCCCCATGAGATTGACCTTAACTGTAAAGTAACATGAATATATATAATGAATATGAAACAGGCAAACAAAGATAGGCTGTAGGTAACGAATACAACTTAAAAAAAAAATATAATATATATAATTATATATAAATATATATATATTTTTACTAAATTGTATTCGATAGTTACAGCCTATCTTTGTTTGCCTGATTCATATAATATAAAATATTATATAATATAAAAAGATATAAATATATATATATATATATATATATCCACACGCAAAATGTTTACAAGCCACTTTTTGCTATTTTTTTGCACATGGTATTTTTTCTAATTGTTGCTGGCTGCAATTGTTTTGTGCATGTTTGTAAAGCAATGAATCTGGCATTTAGTAAACACTCAAGTGCAAGTGAATCTTCCAGAATCATGTGTTTTAAATGACAGTGATTGATTCACAATCAGAGCATGCCTGGTAAAAGTCACATTCCCGGCTTTATAAGGCCCCTATGTGTTTCTTTTTTGGGTTCCTTTATTTGATTGTTTAATCCTTATTATCCTCTATGATGGATGGAGATCAGCATTTAATGATTATATAAAAGTCAGTTTGTTTTGAGGCGGATTAGAATATGACTTTCAGTGTTCACAAATTTAAAAAGTTAAAAAGTACTTTGTTAGTCATAAACTTGCTTTGGCTTCAGGTACCTGGTAGCTATTATACTATATTCATTTTCTTTAAATGATTATTTATGTATATTGAAAATAAAGACTTTTCTGGCAATGGAAAATGAAAGACAAGAGAAGAGTGTTTGGTGGGCCATGTTATGGTAGGTTTCGGTAGCCTAGGGCAGCGGTCCCCAACCTTTTTGGCCCCAGGGACAGGTTTCACGGAAGGAAGCTTCTCTTTTTTCTCTGTGCACCTCTGCTGCTTCAAAGCGATCACATGACATCTGACAGCCAATCGAGCTGCATGTCATGTGCTCGCATTGCTTGTACACAGACTACTGTGTACATTTACCGGCATCTCATACAAACACCACTGCGGACCACTTCCGGTCCGCGGATGGTGGTTGGGTGCCGCTTCGTTTTCAATAATGGATCATGTACTCGCGGCCCACTGAAAACACCGCCGCGGACCGGTAGTGGGCCGCGGCCCGGTGGTTGGGGACCGCTGGCCTAGGGGACTGTAAAGGTTATACTGAGGAATACCCTAGGGACGTTGGTAGGAAAAGCATTCAATTTACAGTGGGGTAGGGATCTGGTCCAGGATAAAAAACATTTGTTAACTAATATCAAACTTTTTTTTAGGAAATCCATTTCAGGTTTGCTGGATAAAGTGAGTTCTTCCATGATAGTCTATATTCTCCAATCTTGTAGAGCTTTATCAAATCAGATCCAATATGTCTATTATATATGAACTATGGTTTCTGGTATAATTTCCATTTGTGTCTAGGTAAATTATTATTAAGTGTGAAAAAAGAGAAAATTTGTTTTGATATTTTTTGATACATTGTTTGAGAACAAAATTACTGTAAGACCCAATTGGGGTGTGTGTTCAATTTACTCTTTATTTAATGAGTGAGAATAAATGAGTTTTTGGTTATCTCTCATTGTGCACATTTAAACACCCAATAGTTTGATTATCATTTTATTATAACCTTCTTTACAGAATGTAATTAAAATATTAAAGTCATTTTGTTATTTGATGACTGCAAAGTATATCTTCTGTAGTATAGTACTGACTTGAAAATTCCTTGAGCTGAAGAAAAGCACATATATTTAATTTTTTTCTTGGGTCAGGTGACATAAACCATACTGGTGGTTAATCGTGTACTGTACCACAGCTCAGTTTAATCCCGTAGGTTTTCTATGACTGATGTCAGAATCCATTCCTCTGCAGGCAGTTAACATTGACACTACAGAAACACTTGATCAATGCCTTCTTCTCCTGCACTAAATCTCTGTGCTTTCCAAGTTACCAATTCTTTAGCAGAGAAATAACACTCTTTTAGGACGAGGATAATTGTAGATCTATGTGTAAAGAGTGCATTAAATTCTAAAGACTAGCAACGCAGTTACTGAGTTAAGAAAAAAGGAAAATCCTGCAGAAGTTCATAATGACACAGTGTGATTTTTATTATAGTTTATGTATATATGTCATTAACACATATCTAAAATTTCAGCGTTCAGAATATAGCAGAAGACATTACGTTACATCGAATATATAAGAGTCATGCTGTGCATCAACTGCCAACTATTTAGCATCTAAGAGGAAAAGAAAAATGTCACATACTTGTATGTAATTCCTGCAAATGCTTCCCATAATTACTTATATTTACCCCTCCCTGTCCCCTCGAGGACTTCTCTAAATCCACAACTCCAACAACTTTTTACTTTTTCTGCAATTATTTCTTCTTTTCGATTTCCATAAAACATACATGTTAATATTGATATAGCTTAAAAAAAATCAAATAAAAAAGTTTACAAAAGTGGTTATTTACAGAATATCTGCAGAGAAAAGTTATTTTATGTATGGGGTGCTACAACCATCAATATTGGCACAGGTATTTATTTATTTCACAGTGGATGATCAAATTTGTGCTGAATTTCAGTTTCTCATCATCAAGATAAAGAGTTGTTGGGTATTCAAACCTACTTTACTCTCTTTATATCTTCTCTAAAAAAAAAGAGCCAAACCCGGTTTTCTATATTCAGGTGGTTCTACATTACTCACATATGTAATACAAACATATGGACACTTTACATTAGGTTGAAAAAAGGCATAAGTCCATCAAGTTCAACCACTAGGGAAATAACATATCCCAGATAAAAAAACCCTATAAGACATAGTTGGTCCAGAGGAAGGCAAAAAAAGACAATCTTACATATCATGTAACAGATTTCTAAAAAAATAATTTTCAAAAACCAACAACAAATACCTTTGGGGGTATGGGGAGCACCAGGATAAGCCCAGAACTGTGTTTTAAGAATTATGTTCCCATTGTTCATAGGGTGAACCCAATAGCCAATAAATAATGTTAGGCTGGGGGAGCAGTATCAAAGGCCATCAGAACACATTGAAGGGTTAAGCCTTACATGTCTAAATGTAGCCAAGAGGAAAGTTAAAATTTAGTTTGCCAATGCAAACATAATAAAGTTCGGATCCCTAATTTACAAGTTTTGACAACTACAATATTAGTGTAAGAACTCATTACAGTTTGGCCTGCTCAAAAACAACACTTGCCCAGCAAAATATTATTCAGTTGTTTTTATTGTCCTTTTATGTCAGCTAAGGTAAGCTAAAACTACCAATTTATTGGCACTTTGAATAACTATCGGGGTAAAAAATGTTCCAAATAGACTTTCAAGTCCTTGTCTTAGGAAAATGCTGGATTTCTGCATAAATCACATTAGTTGTGGTCTAGAGAAGTAAGCTGTCAGTGCTAATAAATAAGGGCATTACCTGAACCCCTAGTATCAAACTATTAGCACACATTTGTGTTGTATTATTAGGATTCCAAAGCTAGGCAATGTACTGGGGCAGCAGGCGATAGCTCAAGCCATAAGAATCAAAAAGTACAACTCCAGGTCTGCATAACAAACACCTTTTGCCTATTTAAAATACATAAAAAAGTATTTTTAGTTTTCATATTCATTACCTGTCCTTAAAGATTTAATAACCTATACTTAACATTCATATTAGTTTCTGATAGAAGGAAAAGTCATGCAGAGGCTTTTGATAATAGTTCTCAGAAAAGACACAACGGCCACTCACATCACTTGAATTGGGAGAAAATTACCCTTGATAGAAAACAACTGATTGTAATCAGACAATATTATAGCCAGATCGTCAGTGAGCAGAACACGATTAGCATTAATCTAAAATTAATACGCTTATTCTTCGTACAAACACACCCTGGAGACCCAGAAAATAAAACATTCTATAAACAGGATGTTTCTTTCTTTCTCTCGTATTGTCATGACAAATGAACAGGAAAATCAAAGCACCATTTCCTTTTCAAAGTGACAGTTTTACTAAAAATATTAACTCACAGCTATGTATGACACAACAAAATGTCTACAGATTCAGTTCAACCCCAAACACATGAATAGAAGGGAACAAGAAATAAATGTCATGTTTTCATAGTTGTGAGTATATTAATCTGCTCTGCATACTAAACATAGCAGATTCATTTATAAGGGGAAATGATATTCCTGGCATGGGATTTTTATGCATTATCAAGTGAGAAAGTCCATTATTAGAGATGAGATCTAGAGATCTTCAGTACATTCTTGGACTAAATAGAATTCTTAAAATATCTGAGGCTATGAGGTTGCCAAATGACATAACTACCCTTGATACCAAGGCTTAAAGTTGCCCGATTTCTTTATTTACTGTACCTGGAGCGCCTGTTTATCATGGGAGTGAAAAAGCCTAAAGCTACGTACACAGGTCCAACAGTTCTCTCCCGACAATCGGCTCAGGGCCGATATCGGGCGAGAATCTGGCGTGTGTACAGCGCCAGTCGTCCATTGTCTGAACGATTGTCCTGGCAGATCCATGGACAATGGACGATGGCTCTCCCCTCCGCATAGAGCAGAACGGTGCTGAATGTACAGAACTCGTTCATGCATCGTGCACAGGATCGTGAAAGATCCTTCCCAACGACTATTATTGCACGTGTGTATGCCGCTTTACAGTGAGCAATTGTAGACCCAGGTCTTTGCACATTGTGATATCAACTAGAGTTACTAATTCTTTTAAATATAGTAGAGGGGGAAAAGGAAAAAAATGCTATGTATACTTAATACAACTCATGGCTCATTAAAAAGGTAAATTCAAAGAAAAGCAAAACAGACTGATGGTTCCAGGAGCCATAGGCATATCAAAAAGCAAAATGAATCTGGATGACCAACTGATTGTAGGACCAGATAAAAGGCCAGAGTCTTTCAATGAATTTGCATGCAGATAAAAAATTCTAAATTTACTTTCCTCAATTGATTAACATGTATTATGTAGCTGCCACATCCCAAAGTTATCATTGAAAAACAGTAAAGTAAAATAGATATCACATAACTTTTGAGGCAGTAATGAACAAAAGTAACATAACAATCCAATAGATTAACAATCAAACACTTGTATTGCTATTTCAAAACTTCAAACAAGGTTTCTAGATATTTTCTACATGTTTCGTGGAAACTATGTGCGCTTCTTCAGGAAACCTAGAAAACCCGAAGACAGAACAATCAACAGTTTATCACTGTTGAAGGAAGGAAGGAAAAGGAAAAACTGATTTTTAGAACATAAGAAAGTTTTGCCTCTTTTAAATTAGCATCAGGACTGATTACGGGGTGGCAGAAATATTACTTGGTTGGCTGGTTGATATCATCTTCTGTGCTCTAATAATATTTTAGCTAACTTCAGATCAGCATAAGGAGAGGAGAATATTGTTGAATGGTTAGTTTTGTACCGTAATTTACCTGGCAGTCAAAATAATTTCATAGTGGCTCATTCATAGCCTGTACCAACCATTTTCAACCAGGGTTTAGTGGAACATCATGGTTTTTGCTAGGGGTTGTAGCTGACTGACCTGATCCTGCACAGTTTTAGAGTCTAACACCACTTGGTTGAGGCAGGGGCATGACACAAATCTGCCAAGGCTGCCTATAAGCTTTACATGGCAGACCACCATTGTAAGGGGGCATTAATTCCACTAACAATCATTTTGAAAGTCATTTTTACAATAAATATATTTTAGCAGGGGTTTCCTGAGAAATGATTTTAGGGGGTTCCTCTATGTTACAATTTTTATGAAACCATGCTCTAAACTATGCATAATAATTTTTCATTATTTAACAAAAAATATACCTAAGTTACATTTTTGGTGGCATTGGTCTAGTAGTCAAAATAAATTCATTTCTAAATGTTTAAATCTGCCTTAATGAAACTTCCACTGAAAATTGGAAGTTAATATGAAAGATTAACCGGTTCTTGTTATTAACACTTTAGAAAAGACTGATGGTAATACACTTAAATTAACACGTTTTGGTATTAGGGAAGAATTACCCTTTCACATCTGCATGCCTTGGTAATGAGCAGCTGATTCCTTAAACATGTCAGTGTGCCGCTTACTACCATTTACTCTTTCTTGGCATTGGAGTACAGCTGTAGTATCTAAATCTGTTAAGACCCCTGTCTTTATTTAAGAGGGGATCATATTCTCTATAGGATTAGACATCTACATTTTAGGTTTATAAGGGAAGACTCCAGGGACAGCTTAATATAATACAAAACAAAATATTCAGCTGCTGTGAACAGGAATTAAATGAGATAGATGGCTCTGTAATATATTCAATTACCCCATTAGACACATGTATAGGTCACCTTAGTTATCTACTTCCCCTCTCTGCACTCCATTAAACTAAGCCCAGGACGTTACAGCATTCCAAAACAATCTGTATATGCATTTTTCTGTATTTTTATATTCTTAAATATCCCTTCTTCTAAATACCAACACCTTATTCTCTCATCTCTTAGATAATTGAAGATGTTGATTTAGAGACATGCACGGTATAAATCCCAACCTTTCATAACAATTGTGCTGGACATGCTGTTGAATTCAGTGCTATTACTGTATAGTAGGTTGCTATATACTGCCTTCTGTGAGCATCTGTTTTTCAGTGATATGATATAGTGTAGGCATTATCTAAATATATTTCTAGGGGAGGACTGGCATGGGGTAAGAAGCATTTTGCCAGTACTGATAAAGAAAGTTGGGCTAGTGGAAATTTCCATGCATCAGAGCGGGACCTGCAGTCAGTGGCACATAGTAGACGAAAATAAGCTTCACATTTGGACCTTTGAGTAACGGGTCCGGCAGAGGGAAGTCTTCCAGCACCAACTTTCATTTAAATCTGTAATGCCATGTGGCCAAATATCAAGCTCTGTTTGGAAGTAGATGCAGGAGTGATGTAATATTTGCAATCCTAAATAAGTGTAGCACAATGGCATAGCACACTTTGTTTTGCCATAAAAATATATACATACCATTGAAGGGCCACTTGGTTGTAGTTGCCCCAAGGCTAAAGTTGCACACCTTTTGTTTTGATGCATATGGGACGTATGCGGCAGTTAAGCCGCTTCCCCATGACGTGTAGCTCACCCAATAACATGCTCACCTTCCCCCCTAATCTAATGTTGGTGTATGCAGTTCTGCCTCTTAAAGAAAACATCTAGCTTACTCATTTTTATACTTTGTATTTGCACTTTGTATGTGACTCCTCTTACTCCTATGAGATGGGTTGGTTTTATGAATATAAGCCTTCAGCAGACTTATAGAATATGATTGACTAATAGGAAAAAATAGAGCTATCATGCACATGCAAAGCATTCAGAGGTTTTCTTGGTGACTGATAATTGGCCATGAAAACATAAAATATATAAAAGACCTGAACACCTGATTTAAAATAACCTTTCCTAAGAGAAATATGCGGGATGGCATTGCTGAGCTTGTTAGGAATATGCGGTTTTCTGATCTGCTGCCTTCAATGTGCTCATTAACCCAGAACAAAAATGAAAATCAAGAAACTCGGATTAAAGTCAAGAGTTTTTCCATACCTGTTTCGGGTAATGACTCTAAATACTGAGGCCAGAAGGTTGGCTTGACACTTAGATGTTGGAACCTAAAGATTTATTAAAATTATAACAATGACATGATGGTATGGCAAGATAAAAAAAATATCATTTCAGTATAAAATATTTGCGAGTACATAGAATGTGACCGGAGCAATCGTTATACGTAAGCTACACGAAGATGTTGACGCTAATTATTATTCATCTTCATGACATTTACATTTTTCTGTAGGTTGGTTTCTAGAGATCGTCTTTGGTAACAGTTGTTAGCGGGTTTTGTTCCCCACTCCGTGGTAAGATTTGTGCTTTTGAGTTTGACATGTTTTCTCAACGAGCGACATCTCATGAAAACATGAGGTATTTTGGGGGAAGCAGTGTGATAAAAGCAGAAAAAGGGACTTGAAAAACGGAGCTGAGTTCTGCCAGATAAGTAAGTGACAGAAATGAAATGTCACATCTGGATAAAAAAAAAAAAAAATGCAGAAAAAAAAATAGTTTCATCTCCATAGCTCTATAAACAAATCTAAACACAGATAATTAGGTACGTAACAGAAAGCTCGTTCAGATCACAGCTTACTGCATCTCTTTAATGGGTTCATCTGTGCTGCTTCTCCTGCTATTTACTCATATGCTCCGTGTATTACTGAAAAACATGTTTCACAGGGTGATATCTAGAGACGAGCGCTGTGTTCAGAGGATGGCTCAGTAGCTGATGTTACATTTATAAATATGAATGTACTCGGCAGAAAGGGCAAGAGATGTGTCCTTGTGCTTGTGTTAATAAACAAGTTTGTACAAATGCAAAAGATGGGCGATTTTGAAGTTAAACAGAAAAAGGCAAGTTGGGAGTGTGAACTTTGAAATATAAATTACACATACAGCTTTTTTTAACCACTTTTTGATTTTTCCAAGTAGGCCATATAAATAATTGGGCGAAAGGAGCTACAAACAGTAAGAAGCCAATGGAACCTTAATATGTAGGGCTGGAAGGAGGTCATAATTTTACCTGTCCTTGATGAACTAGGGAGCTAAGCTACCCTGCGTTGTTAGGTTAGGGTCTGTTTTATCCTTTTACTTTATCCTTGCCATGTTTTCACAAAGCAACAGAAAGGGGTGATAGAATGAAAGCATAACTGTATTCACAGTATCCATTTTATTAGGCTCATCTATCCAGGGCCATATTTCTGAAAGCCTCCTTGAAATGGAATACGGCCATTCACCCATCATGTTCTGTTGATCCAGGGAACATCCGATTGCCTCATGGAATCAGAAAGGATTTTTTTCCCCTGTTGAAGCAATTGTATCAGGGTTTTTTTTGCCTTCCTCTGGACCAACTATGTCCTATAGGGTTTTATATCTGGGATATGTTTATTTCCCTGGTGGTTGAACTTGATGGACTTATGTCTTTTTTCAACCTAACCTACTATGTAACTATGTTCGAGCACTTGGAACCCAACTGTAAGCACAAAAGGAAGCCATGTTTTAGCACAAGGTATACTGGCGCAGAGTAGGCAACTTATACTTCTTATACTACAATGATTCTTCCCTGTGTTTTCATGATATCTTAACTTGTCAGTGTGTTACTAAGACTAGTCAGTCATCAGGCCTAAGAAGAAGGAAGTAAAAGACACTTGATCTATTGGGGATGTAAGTGTAAATCCAGGACTGGACATCCCTAGTACTTTATGGACTCCAGAAGAGGAACAACAAAAAATAAAGTTGGGTTTTTTCAAAAGCAATATCAACACCAGTACAATTTTACCATTTCTTTGTTTTATTAGTATCAGTTTAAAATATCCTAATAACAATTACATTATGTTTTTATATTCTTTAGATCTTTTGCAAGAATCCCTAAACAGTTTTATATACATTTGACACATAGAACAACTTGTGTTACATGGTATTGCATATCTAACCTAAGGTATATAGTACACCTTGTCCTGTTTGGGGAGACATGCTTATGACTTGCACAGAAATGGTGTGAGCCCTGAGAAGGGCCAAGGCGCAGAGTCTAAGCAGTAACCAGGTCTTCTCCAGGGCCTCTAGTGGTGAGGATGTTGCGATGCTGGTTACTGCCAGGTTGCGGGGCGCACCAGGGTGGGCAGGAAGATACAGGGTACCAAATCACTAAGCAGAAGAATTGTCAAGGAGGGCCGGGGTAAAGGCAGACAGCAAGTCAGATAGGTCAGGTCACAAGCCAGGGGTCAAATACCAGGGATCCAGGAAATAGACACCAGTGACACAGGGGCCACTGCAGACACAGGGAACACAGGAGACATTGGAAGCTACAGGAGGCACAGGTGACATGGAAGACACGGGGATACTGCAGACACACAAAAAAAAAAACACTGGAACAGCACAAGGGAACAGGCAGGGAAAACACCAGAGTTGGTAATAAGGGGTTAACACAGGAGCTGGACAGGGAGAGCTCTGAATTAAAAAGCAGCTGTAGAGGAAACACTCAGCAGAACTAGGCGGGTCGACACCAGTGGAGACACATTGCACGAATGCTGATTGCTGTGTCTGAGCTGTCTAAATAGTCAGGCATAATAAAAGGCTATTTCCTGATTGGCTGGCGGGATTGGGGAAACTAATAAAGCTTAGGAGCCGAGGCAAGTCCAGAGTCAAAACTGCCCGCATACGAAGGAGAGAGGTGCCGGCGGTAAGTGTGACACCTGGGTTACACAGCATAATAAAAACATAAAACATAAACATATTTAAAACATAGTTGTCTACAAACAAATTAGAATGCTATTTGAGCTCAAATATTGGACAGTACCACTACAAATGATGACTTTTCCTAAACATTGTCTGCTTCATCAGACCTAGGTACTTAGTAGTTGGTTGAAAGAGATAAAATAATAACAATGGTAACTTCCTGTACAGTGGGGGATTTGTAAGACCTCACATCAGAAATAGATATTAAAAGATATTAATCTCTCTTTGTTCCCATATCTGGTTATTGTTTATATGGCCCCAAGATAGGAATGGAATACCCAGCACTTATATATCCTTCAAAGCTTTTAACAGGAAATCAGTAGAGCCTCTTTAGGTACTTTACCCATAACCACATCTGGTTTGAAATAAAGACAAAGGTAAATAAAAGTACAAATACCTATCCCTGACAGGTAATTCAAGAGTAAAGACAAAAATATTACTAGTACCAGCTAGTAAAGTTATCTTTCTAAGGATAATAAAGAGTAGAAATAAGTATTTTGTTTTTTTTGGTGGTTAACGAAGCATAGAGAATAACTGGTCAATAAGCATTTTAGTACATTTAGTATTATGTATAATTAAACAATACATTTGTATTTTTAAGCTTGATAGCATTAGTCATTTTAAGTTATGGGGGCCTGGGCAGAATTGTAAGTGGTAATATGAAGGTACATTTGTGACACTGAACAGTAGTTAGCAGGAGAGCAGAATTAATATAACAAAAGTTGGGATTTTGGGTGAAAGTGGTAATGGAGTGAAAGTCTTGCTGCTTGTACTAAGACCCAGGGGACAGATGAAATGCCCGTATGCTCTTGCTTTAAAAATCTTCATAAACTATTCTATGCTATAGGGAAATTCCATAAAATTAATTTAGTTGTTGCTTGGCCTATTACTAATGTAGTTTATGACTGCACATCCATTTTCAACATCTTTATAATCTCTATGCCATTCATTTAATTAAAAATAGACCTGTGAGACTGATTTTCAGCGTTCAACGTTTCCTACCCATACACATAATTATGTATTTGGTTAATTTAGACTATGCAGTTTATGTAAATTACATGTAATTGCAGCTATAAATTAGTGCCATTTTATTGACTGTAGTTCTCTTGAAATAAAGAGTGAAACTGTCATACTGGACAGATTTATCCGGAAACGCTTTTCTATTTCACTTAACGAAAGCATAAGGGGAAATTCTTTTTTAGCAATACTGCAACTTTCAGGACAAATCCACTTTTGCTACTACAATAGAAGGATATCTGCATAAAAACTCAGCTGGACATAATAATGGACCAACAACCAGTATGGTGGATATATAATTGGACTGCGTCATTTGTGAATCAAGATAGTAGTGTGGGATACATTAGAGATTCCCCTTTCTCCCAGAGTCTTATGGTTGAACATCTAGAAAAAGTGTTGAAAAGAAGCAAAAGGCCTTCTTTCCACTGCAGTTTACAATGCAAACACATGCATATAGATCAACTATGTAACTGTGCCATGGTATGAACAACACTCAGTGTACTGTGATAATTTTTTGCTTTTTTATATATACTTTTTCATATATACTGTATACTGTATTATATATATACACTGTGGACTGCATGGTATAAATGATATTTGGATTTGGGTTTATCACCTGACATGTTACTGGTCACTGATCACTAGTGAAAGTGCTTTCCTACATGTTTCCTACACTGATTCACTTAAGTTTAGGTGATTGGCAGCTGAACTGTGACTCCCTCTTCTTACTGGAAGAGGTGGAAACGGTGTGGGGTTGGAAGTGGAGGAAAATGGCTATAGCGGAGTAAATCAGGGTATGGCTTGTAGTGGAGAAGATGGCCATAGAAGGGGGAGGCATAGATATACCTGGTAATAAAAGAGGATTGCTATAAGGAGAGAAAAATATGTATGGCTATAATCAGAGAAGAATGACCATAGAGGTGAGGGGAGGAAGCATAGGCATGGTTGGAAGTAAAGGAGAATGACTATAAAGGGTATAGGCATAGGTAATACTTGTAGTAAAAGAGAATGACCACTAAGGAGATGAGAGAAAGCATAGAGTGGGGAAGAATTTCACAAAGGGACAAGAGAGCAGACGGATGACTACAAATGGGATACTGGGAATGTGTTAGATGAAACAGTGACCTTCATTTTCACTACTATCACAGCCAGGACCATGGTTTTATTGAAAGGTTTTAGCTTAAATTTTTATTTTTTATTTTATTAGTCTCAAAGTAAAAATTCTTAACAAATCATCATAGTACAAATGTGCTTCAGTTACCCCACTTACATGTCCACTACCAACACAGATATTTGCCACCTTGGCAATTTAGGCCATAACTTGACCTGGGTAGAAATTAAGCCCTTATAGCTCATAAAGGATAACCAGTGATATTCAATGTATACCCTTTCTGCTGATGTATGCACTAGTGGTACATTTTTTATGCTAGCCACAACATAAAGGACTAATGGGACTTGGAGTGTTTGGTCAACTGGTGTGCAACTTCTTGGGACGGGACTCATATGGGTGAGATGTCTTCTGACATTTCACTTGTGCTAGAGTGTTGGAAGCACAGGAGAGTCCTTTGAACACCCCAGTGTGAAAATTTGCAGGCATAAAGAGTGTAGAAATTTAGAGACAATTTAGGTAATAAAGCATATCCAAGCCCAAAACAAAAGTGTAATATATTGCAGCTTACTGGCCTTTAGATGTGGTTGTGCTATTTATTTTGTTTAGGCTATTTTCGTTTTCACATGCTAAACTTGCAGAAAACATGCTTCTTTTCCATGGGTGGCATGTATATATGACGGTTGTCACCAAGGCTGGACTTGACATGTCCATGCTGGCTGGTCTGCCTTTATTCATCTCCATTACATGAAGGAATGTGGGGATTAGCAGTTTTTAGAAAATGTTTTTAACTTTAAAAAAGAAAACTATCGCAAACACTACGTCTACAGATTAGCTACATCTTACTTTTTCATTATTGGGTTCACATGCTTTTCCATTCATTTCCTTCAAAGTCAAGTGTTTTTTTTCTTTAATGTCTTTGTATGATCAAACTGATAAACTCTAAATGACAAGGTCACGTCACAAAATATACAAACAAAGCATTTATTACTTCAGGCTATTTCAACTCGTCTTCCAGTTCTCCAAATGTCTTACAGGATGGGGCAGGTTTTACCCGCAATCTATGGAGAGGTCACATGCATGTCCCGATGTATATGGGCATTGTGACGAATGAGAATCGGCTCTCATTTCCGCCAGACAAGCGCACTGCTTAGGCCTCCTCTGTAACCAGTTTCTTTCTGTCTCTCTCACAGCTACAAGAATGTAATTAAGCTGTCAGACTGAAACTTTTGATATCAATCTTGATCTGCTCTCTCAGACAAGTATTCCTGAAACATTATATCATAAACAAGCAGCATGTTTAATTAAACAACTGCTGAAGTGCGACAGAGAATGTGGGTCTTAATGGAATAATAGACACAAGTTTCAGAATTAGCAGAAAGAGATTTTCCAAATCATTTTCAAAATGGTAAGACATCTGCTAAAAATCCTCTCATTTATTAGGTTTACTTTCCAAATGTGGGAAGAGCAGGAATGTGTCATATCTGAAAATCAAGCTAAAAAAAAGAAAAGAAGCTAAAAAAAAAAAAAAAAAAAGTTTAAACTTGGCTTTAATTTTAGTAACTGAGCATAAGATTAACCCCTTGTTTTACATGTCTCATTTTTGATCTGATATCCGATAACACTTTATTTTCTTTTAGAGTCATAGAATAAATCGAAGACTAATTAGGGTTATTTTAAAATACCTAAAGTCACCATCCTTTTACCAAATGTACTTAGGTTTAGTGTTGCTCAAATTTGCATCTGATTCAAGGAGCATTTGAGGCAAAAATGATAGAAATTGTATATTGAATCAGAACCATCAATAACCAGAAGTAGAGATTACAATGTTAACCACTTGGTTGGCAAGTTAAACAACAACTGAAAGCTCACTGTGTTCCATATAGTGCGAGTATGAGTATGAGATGATATATAGGTCTATAAGTGATGATTCAATTTCAGAGATAATGAGAAATGTTATATAATAGTAATTTAACGACAGATATATAGGAAAAGTTGGCACCAAATCTTGCAATTTTAGTTTATATTGTGCCATTTTACAACAGAATATCGGTGCATTTCTGAGACTGTAAACTTCAGGGGGTTAAAACTTGAGGAGATAGAATGAGGTGTGTGTATTACAGAAATGCACTATATCTTAAAGGTTTTTTGCCCATACATACACTTGAAACAGAAAGCCTTCCTTCTTAGGACTATAATGCAGCATGATCAAAAGCCTAATGTAAGAAACAAGTTATTTTACATTAGGCGTGCATTAAAATTTCAAGATGATCGCAGGACAATCCTTTTATTGTATTTTTTAAATAAAAAAGCATTAATAAACCTTATGGGACCTAAGCATTGGCCTATTTAGCCATTAGGTTAAAAATTTTAATCCAATTTTTCTAAATATCTCAGTAAGAAGTGTGGATAAGCCAGTTCTCTATATTATTACAATATAGATGTCAATGAAAAGTTAAGTACCCAATATTTAGTGAACAGCACATATAATGTTGGGTGAAATAGAAAGTCTTCTAGGAGAACAGGTTCCATCACATATGGCTAACCTAAAATGACGCTTTATCCTACCTACCGTATAAATATTCAGATTTTTACATAATATTAGAGGGAAGAAAATGAACTTCCAATTAAGCCTTTACTTACCTCTGTAGCTTCAGGCATTATGTTATCTTAACTTATCTTCAAAATCTCAGCAGTCTTTAAACTTGCCTTTTAAATTTGAATTCCACCAAAATCACCGTAGCTATGGACACCAGTGAAGGCTAGGAATATTTAAATACTTAAATGTCCATATTTTGTCAACAAATACATTTTAAAGCTTGTAATAATAGGTGTTTTCCTATATTACCTATGTGTATATTACTGTTGTGAGTCACTTGTGGAGAGAGATTCTTATAGAAAAAATCCCTAAGGTATTGTAACCTGTCAAATTCCATTAACAGTTTTGTTGACCACAGTGGAAACTTAGCATAGAAAACAGGAACGTAGAAACTATTTCCCCCATTTGTTTTTGTTTTAATCCATCTAAAGGAAACAGCAAGAGGTAAAAATCAAATATTCACTAGTAAGAAGCACCATTTATACACACAAAGGGACTTCTCCTGCCCCCTGCAACCCAATGGAGAAAGGTTGAACTTCATACAATGTAGTAAGGTGTACAATACAGGATGCCATTTCTTCCAGGTAAGAAACATGAGCATTTTTTGGAGCCTGGCTCAGTTTAACCTTGTGCATTGGTGCATTAAGGGTAATGAACAACGTTCCTAAATGGCTCTGTACAATGTAGTCAATCTCTAGAAACACAGAGACTGAGATGTAACTGCATGTTTGTTACAAGAAGCTACTGAAGAGAAACATAGAACCAAGATATTACAAGGAATAAATATATAACCATCACTGTTGTATAGAAGGTGGTCTAAAAAATAACCTATAGGTAATAGTAAAGTATTTAAAGTATATTGGTGCTAGTTCTCCAATAACGACAACAAATGCTTTATGTACAATTCATTATAGCTATTTTTTTCCACGCCAAAACAACTGTGTATTATCAGAAAAATATTTGTACCAATGAACTACTGTTTTTAACTTCTTAATGATTTGAGCACAGTCAGTGATACCCCTTAATTCAATTAACAAGTCAGCAGCTGGAGGCAATAACCCAAGGAGGCAATAACCCAAAAATGGACAGACACCTCCTTACCCTTTTTTTTAGATATCCACCACTTCTGAGAAAGGGGACAGCTGCATAGTAGCTTACTTTTGTATTATGTTCCGTACAGAATGGAAAGTCCAATTTGCAGAAATTTTAAACAAGAAGAATGAAGGGAGGAAATATCCAACTGCTTCATAAGGTCTGCCTCCTTTTTAAATTGTTTTATCCTTTTTGTTTCAGTAAAGTATATATGCTTTTGTCTGTTCCAAGCATTAACTACTTTCTAATGGTAATGTTGGACTTTCCTCCAGCTAGATTTGGGTCATATCCCCTTGTTCTTGGATGGTCATTAACATTGGTAGCCAGAATCCTGGCATTCATCTTAGGGATAAAAAAAAAAGAACCAACAGACAAAGCAAATCCTATATAGAGAAATATAAAAGCACTGATTTGGCACCAGTAACTGACCATCAAACCCTCAAAGTCTCAATTTACAAAGTCAGATAGACATTTTACCAGCCTTTATTTTCACAGTTTTGCCTTTACTTTCCTATAACAGCAGTTGTGAATAGTGTCTAAATATAATTGTGCAGTCCAATAGGTAGCAGAAAGGGTGTGATTGTTATTCAACAATCCCAGCGAAGAACACCAGAGTGTGAGAGCAGGAAGTAGCAATTTCTGAGAAAATAGTATTTTGTGCCTTTTCCCAGCAAAAAAATCAGTCACAAATCATAACATGTGGCTGTACGAGACTATAAAGAGATAAAAAGGTGTGAGACAATTAGGGCTTTAGAAATGTTTTCATATTTCTTAAAGTAATTTCTACTTCCATTTTCAAAAGCTTAGCAGACGACAGTAAAAGTTGCTTTAGTTTCTGCTAAATGAGCAAAGCTAATAATAACAGTATAGATAAATTATGGTTGGGTTTCTGGTCATATGGATCAAAGAGTATAGTACCCTGTACATCTCTTATAATGCATTTAAAACATCTATGGGGTCTTTTAAAGGTTTTCACCCTAGATTCACTCAATGTTTAACCAATAGAGTCAGCCAACATTTATTTGAAAGAACCTGAATGTTTTCCCTTAATTGTCCATATGATGAGCAGTTCTGGTTTGGATCATTTTGAGGGTGGTGGAGGAATGCAATTTAGCTGCGTACACACGTGCAATAATAGTCATCGGAAAGCATCTTTCACAATCTTTTCCAACGGCAAAAGACCGAACGATGCATGAAGGAGTGCTGTACAAACAGGGCCATTCTGCTGTATGGAGAAGAGAGGGGGAGAACGACAGAACACCAATCATTACGATCTTCCACCGATCCACCAGGACAGATCCATGAACCACGAGCGCTGTACACACGCCAGATTCTCGTCTGATGTCAGCCCAGAGACGATTATCGGACGAGAATCATCTGATGCGTGTACGTAGCCTTAGTTATCTCACCCATCAAACTGGACCTATTTTTGGTAAAAATTAGGTGAATAATGTGTGACAACACCTATAAACTCATCTACCCCGAGGAATAAAATAACATAACCGATTGATAAGATTTTGAGCTGTTCCAGATAACATCAAGCAATCTTGCACATTGTCTCCCCATTGATCTATATATTACTGCATTTATATTTTTTATTTGTTCTCAGGAAATCATTGTATTTGTTATTGGTATGGAACTGTCGATAAACAAAAAGCTTCACAATAATTGCTGTGCCATTGATCAAGGACAGTTTCTCTTGTTTTCAGCTGGCACAATTGCAAGGACCAAAACGCACACAATAAAATAGTGATTTCTAGTACTAACCTGTGTTTGTGATCATTATGTACATATTTCTCATTTTGTGTCACAGAAAAAACATTATTCTATGCTATTGTTCCAGGACAAAAGTATTTACTTTAATTCTGTTCTCTTTATCTGCTACTGATACGCTCCCACTAATCGCAGTGACAAGCAAAAACAAAGTGAGTAGGCTGACACTGTAGTTTCAGATTGCAAATATCTTATAACTAGAAAATACCATTTCTGTTTTAACATGGTCACTCAGACAAATTCTTATTCAATATATTAGAGGCAGCACTGTGGCTTATTCAAGGATTACAGGTTTCACATTCATCTTTATGGACTGATTGAAGTTTCCCTTCCAGGAGCCTTGACAAAAGGAAAGTAACTTTAGAAATAGCAGTACATGTTTCTGCTATGGAGTCTGCCAAAGAGATTCACTGGGAAAAAGAAGGAAATTCTTTCTTAGACAAAAAACAACTTTTTAAAACTATGAAGTGTACAAGTGTATGGAAACTCTTTTGGGGCTTCTAAAAAAAAAATCAGTACTCTGCACTATAATAAAAACTAACTTCAGTACCACGTTTTCTGCTTCACTATTTTTCTTTAAATTTGATCATCACTTTATAGTGACAGATTTATAATAAAGTGCACAGATTTTGTATGATAGTGATCGGTAATTTTATCACTTTACCGTAATTACCTTAAAGTGGAAATTAGGAACTCCATTCACTTAATAGAGTAACTAATCACCATATTTGAAAGTGGCACCATTTATTTCAATTGCGGCTCCCATCACAACTTTGGGAATGGCGATCATGGTGTTTGAAATGAACATTTTAGAAAGTGTGGCGGTAGTGGTAAAACTGACGGTAAACAGTAGTGATCATTCATAAAGGAGGTGATCATGTCAGCTGATTGTCACTTTGATTAATGGGGCAATGTCAATGTTCTGCTGAAATAACACCACTTTTCTGGTCATCATAATGATCACCATCTTTATATATGTGCCCCTTTATATGGAACAAACTTTGTATTAAAGTGTCAGATTGCCAATTTAATGATGATGACCATATTGGTGGAGTTGGAGAGACCCTCAGGGTTATGGACTCAGATTTCTATTCTTGCTAGCCACTTGGCTCTGTACTAGTTTTCAAATTCAAGTGTTCCATTAGTTCAAATTAATCTTTTATGACGTTTAGTACAGACTGCTTCACCTGCCATATAAGAAGTTTGCAAAGAACTGAAATTATATTGCATAGAAACTCTTATCAATTCTGTGAAATAAGTGAAGAATTCTCACTGATCACTGAATTCTCTTATACTTATAGTATACGTCTCCAATGATATGACAAGTTACTAGTGAAAAAATTGGCATAGTCCTCATCATATATTAAGTTTCTGATGGCGTTTGCATGTGTTTAAAAATAATTGTCTTTAAGTGAAATAGTAAGTTCCACTTGTAGGGATACAATAAAATCAGTAGAATATGTTCACATGATTGCATATTGCATTAGGAGTGCCAGTGATTTCTTCTGAATTGATACATTTAAAACTACATTAATGCAGATATAGCTTGAATTGTATAGCTCATATATGCTCATATTCTACATACATACCTGGCCACTGAGGCATAAAGGAATAATATGTATGCCTTTGCCCACTATCCTTATGGAAAGTTTAAACTATTTTTTCGATTTGTGATGACATTTAAATTGCCTTCTGATTTAACAAGACAACGATAAACTCCACATTGTTTTAGTAGATTTTTTGGCTCATGATTATTACCTGTCAACCCAGTTTTTCATTTTTGTTTTTGGTGTTCTTTAACAGAGCAATTTTCCATTTTATGTTTTCGTAGAAATGCTTCAGAACTCTAAATCAGGATGAAGAAAGACTTCAGGCTTTTTTTATGTCAAAAAATAATCAACAACAAATGTAAAAACAATATGGACAAACAAGGAGCAAATATGATCCTTTTGGACCAGTGTTATTAATTAATAATGAACAAGTTCCTCAACAACAACTCAAAGTCCCCATCGAGTTATTCTCAACCAGAATTTGTAGAAGCCCAGGGTTCCTTTATGGGTCAGAACTGTGGCTGACTTACCTAGCATTTAATGATACCTCGGTAGTTCTGAGACCAAAGCCATAAGTAAGGGGCAACTGTATGACACCAATGTTCTTTTAGGTTGTCTATAAGATGGCTTTCCAGCCACAACTGTCCTCCATTGGCCTCCAATGTAAGATGCTCCAATAAATTGGTTTTAAAAGGGTATCCCTGATACCTGACATGTAAATATAAGGGTTACTTAGGGGTGATAAAAAAAAAGGTTGCCTTAGAAAAAACAGATGATCTGTGAAAGTAGACATGAGAAATACTGTCATGCTATCCATACATTGGATCTGATTTATTTAAAGCTCTCTAAGTCTGGAGAAGAATCAGTGAAGCTGGGTGATCCAGCAAATCTGGCCAATTCCTCCATGAAACCAATTTTGCCCCCTCAGTATATGTAAGGAAGTGATTATGATTAACTTTATCTTATAACTAATCAATCAAGCAAATGATAAAATGTGGCTTGGCTACTCATCCTCTATCACATCTAATGTGGTTGGGATTACCTTAGCTGTTTTTTTGAATGGTTTGTAAAATCATAAACAGGAAAGTCCTAAAATATGCAATACATATCCCAGGTTGGTTTACTTAAGGACTTTAACTGTTCCTTTAATAAATGGTAAATCACTTAACTTAGTAACTATCATGAAGGTCTGTTTTTTTATTTTCTTGGGTATTTTTTGCAATATAAATTTTCAACATAGTTACTAATCAAAGTGAATTATCTTTTACAGAGGGATAATTAACTTAACTTGCCCATTAACTTTGTAAACCGCCTAAAACTCTTTTTAGTAGATTCAGATATAAACTAATTGTGCACTCTGCAGCAACCTGTCACTTTGATGTTAGGAGACACAGGATTTCCAAGAACATTACTTTGTAGGGTTGCAGTAAGGATGCAGGATATGAAGATGTACATACTTTTGCATGTTAGCATGCTCAGTGAAGATTTATAATCTTGCTGTTACATGTGTATGCTAGTGGAAATGCCCACATTTTACAATAGAACCTACTGCTTTCTAGTCCTACACCTTAAAATGAACCTGTTAGTCTTTTTTTTTTTATAATTGTATGTTTATTGAAAAGTTTTATATATATAAAAAAAAAAAGGGGGGTTACATAACGGGAGGTCAACAATTTCAAACAGAGCAAAACCCATCTAAGGTATCAAGGACAAAGCATTAACCATAATATAGGCATACTGTGTGACATAGATAGGTATAGAATAGAAAGGAGGTAAGAACATTAGTAACAATGTGACATTAGCCAATAAAGATAGCATACAGGAAAATCAATTGGATAAATTAGCACAGTATCTGTCCCAAGCCTCCCATACCCTCTCAAATCTGTCCACCGTATTCCTAAGGAGCGCCGTGAGGTATTCCATTAGTCGGATCTCTTGGATCCGCACATGGAGGTCACCCATAGAGGGAGGCATAGACGTCTTCCATCTAGCTGGAATGAGAGTTCGAGCTGCCACCAGAACATGAGTCGCCAGTTTGCGTGCCACTGGATGGAGAGACAAGGAAGGTTGGCCCAGGAGATGTGAAAGGAGGTCCAAGGGTACCTGCTCCTGGACCACGGCAGATAATAAGTCATTAACTCGTACCCAATATGGTTGAATAAGTGGACAGAACCAGAATATATGTTCTATCGTGCCTCTATGTTTTCCACATCTCCAACACAAGGGGTCCACTCCTGGGAAGAGGCGGTGGAGCATCACCGGAGTGTGATACCAGCGAAGGAGGATTTTATACTGATTTTCTTTGTATAGTGTACAAATCGAACTTTTGTGTGCCGCTTCCCAGATATCAAGCCACTCCTCTGGGGATAAAGATCGATCCAGGACCTCCTCCCATTTGAGCATGTAGCCGAACTTATGAGAGGACCCCTGTGTGTGAGAGTGAAGGACACGGTAAATAGCCGAGATAGCACCTTTGGAAAGGGGGCCCTCCATGCATAGCCTTTCAAATGCAGTGAGTGATTGGAAGGTAGCTGTAGGTTGCAGAGACAAAATATAATGTCGTATTTGCAGATAGGCGTAAAACGAGGAACGGGGTAGCTCCGCCTTGTCACACAATTCAGTAAAGGAGAGCAACCTTCGTTCAATTGGGTGCAAAATGTGTCTAATTTGAAATAATCCTCTCTCCCTCCAGGGTTTTGACATTGCCCCTGACAAACTATCTGGAATCTGTGGGTTTAGTATTATAGATGTCAGTCTCGAGGCTGAGGATACCAATCCGAACCTGTCCCTACATGACCTCCAAATGCTCTTTGTGAACACCATTGGAGCAGTTAAATCTGTTTCTGCTAATGATAGGGAGGAACTCCACAGCATAACATTGGGATGGATGGGGGCTATCCATTCCCCTTCCAACTCCACCCCAACACTGGGGGGATGAGGGGCAGTCCATTGTAGGACATGCCGAAGGTGGGCCGCTAAATAGTATTTGTGAATATCTGGGCCTCCCAGGCCTCCCCCCTCTCTGGGTGCACAGACGATATGTTTAGGTACTCTGTGTCTTTTATAGGCCCAGATGAAGCGCAGGAAGTCAGATTGAATTTTTTTCAAGACATGAGACGGGACTCTAACTGGTAGTGTCTCAAATAGGTATAAAAGTTTTGGGAGAAGCATCATCTTTACGGAAGCTATTCTACCCAAGAGCGAAAGAGGGTGTGCTTTCCATTTCAATAAAAAATTATTCACTTCCCTAAACAAAGGTGGAAAATTATGTGAGTACAGTTGAGGATATGTGGAGGTAATTTGGGTCCCCAGATAGCTGAGTGAGCCCATTTGCCAAGTGAAGGAGAAGGAGTCCCGCAGGGCCTGTAGCTCCGCAGAGGCGAGATGGAGTGGCAAAGCCTCAGATTTAGAGAAATTAATCTTGAAGCCCGAGACTGCTCCATAATCTTCCAGGCTCTTCCATAAATTGGGGAGGGAGATAGTAGGTTGGGAGAGGGTCAGGAGAATATCATCTGCATACAAGGAGAGCTTATATGATTTCCCTTTAACTGGCACTCCGTGTATACTGGTATTGGCCCGGATAGAAGCCGCCAGTGGCTCTATGCTCAGGGCAAAAAGCAGAGGGGACAGTGGGCAACCTTGTCTCGTTCCATTTTTAATGGAGAACGTGGCGGAAGAGGCATGAGGTAGCTTAACCGAGGCAGAGGGGGCTGAATACAGCGATCTAATCGCCTTCACAAAGGGGCCTGTAAAACCCATTTTGTCCAGAGTAGATAGCATAAAAGGCCAACTGAGGCGATCAAAGGCTTTTTCAGCATCTAGACTAAGAATCAGGGATGGGGACTTTCTTTTATTGATAATATCAATAATGTTGACAACGCGCCTGGTATTATCACCCGCCTGTCTGTGGGGTATAAAACCGGTTTGGTCGCCATGGATGAGAGAGGGAAGGAACTTGGACAACCTAGAGGCCAGAATCTTAGTGAAGATTTTTAGGTCCCCATTCAAGAGAGCAATCGGTCTATAGCTGGAACAGTCCAGCGGGTCCTTACCCGGTTTCGGTAACACGGTTATATGGGAGGCCAACATAGAAGGAGGGATTGGCTTGCCCGTCATAAAATCATTAAAGAGCTTCAAGAGATATGGAGTAAGCTCTGGTAGAAATGTTTTGTAATAAAGATAGGGCAAGCCATCTGGGCCTGGGGCTTTAGAAGATGGTAATTGAGCAATAGTTTTCGCCAGCTCCTCCTCTGTGATAGGACCATTGAGCTGCTCCAGATGTTCTGATTCAAGCTTAGGGAGGGTAACCTGCGCCAGGTATGAATCTATTTTAGGGCACAGGGAACTACCCCGGGAGGACTGAGCACAATATACAGTTTGATACAGTTTCGAATAATAAGCCTCAAAACATGAGGCAATTTGGGAGGGGTCAAACCTCACCGTCCCACTCTCATCCCTAACCGCACCAGGAGATGAACGGACCCGCATGTCCCTCAGTTTACGGGCCAGTAGTGTGTCCGCCTTATTACCCTTATAATAGTATTGTTGGCGGGTGCGTTGCATCCACCAGCTAACCTTACGTAACTCCAGAGCCCGCAGCCTAGATCTGAGGGCAGTTAATTCACGCAGGAGACTCAGGGATGGTTTCAAGATATATTTTGCCTCAGCAGATTTTAATGCCTGTGTCACAAGTGTCCGCTGAAGGTTAGAGTCCTTCTTGAGACGAGAACCCAAGGCTATACAGTGTCCTCTGAAAACTGCTTTATGGGCTTCCCAGAGCGTGGAGACATGGGCTACAGAGCCTTCATTCTCGCTGAAAAACGTTTGTAGCATTGCGGTGAGGGACATCTTAAAGTCCAAGTTTTTCAGTAAGTACTCATTTAATCTCCAATGGCAAATTCTCACTGATTGGGGGGAGAGGATCACATCCAAGGTGATGGGGGCGTGATCAGACCAGGTAATTGGGTGTATTGTCGCAGAGATACTGTTCCTCAGGAGAGGAAGATTGGTGAATATGTAATCAATGCGGGTGTGAGTACAATGTGGGGGGGAGTAGAAGGAAAACTGCCGCCCAGTGGGGTGGTGAATCCGCCAGTTATCATAGAGCTGATATTTTCTAAGCATCTGCCTGAAAGCTCTGGATTGTTTGGACACCTGCGCTGAAGGTTGAGAGCGAAGCAGGGTATGCCTGTCCCCCGTGGGAGAGAAAGTAACGTTAAAATCTCCCCCCACAATCAAAAAGGTATGGGTGAAATCTTGAAGGCGGGACAATACTGTTAGTCTTTTTAATACTGTTAACTTTGTAAGCACGAAAAGTGCTTCTATGATCCATGTTAGACTTCTCCAGTTTTTAGGCTAAATCTTCAAAGATGAGTCCTGCCTATCCCTTATATTTGTCCAGCGAAAGTGACATAGTGGCCAATATATTCTCTCAACAGGAACAGAGATGGTAGGTAGATCTGAGTTTAGGTTTCTGCAACAAAGTAAATGTAGAATAAAAGGTATAGAAAAAGGACAATGCCCATGGGCAATTACATTTAAAAGTTTTAAATGACCTTACAGCAAAAAAGCCAAACACTCCTTCACTCTAAAGCTAGGTACACACTTGCAATAATTATCGTTAGAAAACGAACGACTGACGATTATACACGTTACAATTGTGCACAATTCTGTACATGCTGTAACAAAACGATTGTTCAAATATAATCCACTAATAGTGTACACACCGTAGATATGATCATTTGAACGATGCAGGGAATGACATGTAAAGGAGAAAGTGTACTGCATAAACATCCACGATCACTGAACTATTGTATCTATTGTACACACAATAGATATTGAACGATGGTCGCTCAATCAAGATCTGCTGGGGTGGTCGTTCCTTTCCAGCGACAATCCTCGTTCGTCAGGGTCGTGCACTTTTTTTCTTAACATTTATTGGACGATCGGTTGTTAGTTGTTCGTTTCGTTTCGCCCAATTTAGTACAACTAATTCTAAATATTTCAAATGTCATTCAGTTAAGGTTTACAACTGCAGAAAAGGTCCCCGTTGCTTGTTGCTAGTATTCTGGAATTTTGCTTTAAAATGCTGCAATGGTCAGAGCTCCAACCTGTACAGATGTAATTGTTGTGTTGATTTCCACCCGATTACCTCCTGTATATTAATTTTATACTTTGCCACAACCACCTGCTGGTTCACCTGCTATCTCCACTGGGACAAACCTTGGGGCTGTGACCAAAACATATCATGGTGAAGATCTTAGGGGTTTGTTTAGAATGATGGTGGGAACAGTGGTTCCCATGTAGTTCCTAGCAGCTGGAACCTTGGCAGCTGCTTGGCTACCGGCCACTGGTTCTTAAAAAAACAGCGTTTTTACATTTTTCAGGGCATGGTAGTAAGGGATACTGAACTCCTCACTGCCACCCCCAATTTATTCTACATGAAGCATCAACTCATCTGGCGCAGTTCATGGGTAAGAGAAAACGGTAACTGCACCACCACCTTACCACCAATCTGAACCAATCCTATGCCTCATTGATGAAAACCAGAAACCTCATGAGAAGGCTACTGGAAGAGTCCACATCAATGACACACGACCCCTTATCTGAGCCTTGATTCTGTTTTGATCCCATGGAATATTAATCACAAATCACTGTCCTGATCTGACAATTCAGTATATGAAGTTCTATGTGACTAGTGATTCCCATGTGTGATTTTCTTTATTGTCAGAAACTCTATCCATTAATAGAAGAAATACAGGTAGTTCCTCAGATAAGGACATCCAACATTTGGACGACTCCTAGATATGAATAGGGCTTCCCTGCTCACTGTGTGCAGAACTGAGGCTTGAATCAGGGAGGGGCAGTTTGCATGACTTGTAGAAGAAATCTTTTGCTAAACACAGCTGAGGTTGTGGGTGATCTTAGGGGACTGAACTCTTTCTGCAGCCTCTTGTAACTATTTAATGACCAAGATAAACTCTGCAGTTGTTTCTTTTTGCATATCAAAGCTCAGCTTGCTCTGAAGTTAATGAATGTCTAGGCTCCATAAAGTTTTTTTTGTTTTTTTTGTTTTGTGATTAACTCACAATACCTGACACCACCCTGCCTAATAATATGTTGAGACAAACATCTGTCCCAATTGCCTTTATTAAAATAATGCACCTGTTCCGACTTTCATACAAATTCAACTAAAGAACAAACCTACAGTTCCAGACTACCTGTATTCTAAATTTGGTCCAGCGAGCTAAACTTACAAAATTCAGTCCCATCCAACAATGATCATCCATTTCACATCGGCAATGATTAATGGTAATAGTCACACACCTGCTTAGATTTACTTTTTAAATGTACTGAGATTTTCATAGCAAAAAAATATACTAGGTTCAGTTCACAAGCTAACACTTGAATAAGTATCCTTATTTAAAAAGTATATATGTATATACAAATATGTACATTTACAGCTGAATCCAAAAAGCTATACCATTTTTTATCCTATGAGTTCCCCTTTACATACACGCAGCAGTGATTATCTGAGTAATTCAGCCTGTGTGTGCGGCAGGCTCGGACTGAAAAGCTATCCCACGTTCATGCCTCTCTTGCAATGAGGGATTTTAAAATGAATAAGCGGCAAAGCCCAGGCATTCCTTCAAAATCCACCACTGAACCGCAAAGAATGAAGATGGGCCTTGCTTATTTATAATTTTTTTTTTTTACTCCTCCTTCTCTCTTTCTGGGTGAAACAGGTTCCCTATCAGTTGGTTAGAGGCGACAGTCTGTCTGCTGGTGGTAAACCGATACGCTCAGTGTTAGAGTGAGGCCGACAAGATTCCTGGCTTGAAAAGCACAGATATTGATCTGACTCAGGCACCTAAACAATACCTCACCTGTTTGCCTTGTCCATACCTTATTTTGCGCAGTTAAATGCTTGTTTTGTTTAACTTTTCTTTTATTTCTGTGGATCTGAGCTTTGATACACTTTGGGGAGTAGGTAAACAGAGAGTCGTGTATGGACATCCTCATAGCATGGAGGTTTTTTTCGACCACCCCTCCCTGCCGCCAGAGAACAGCGCTCTTATTGAAAATTATAAGCGACACAGAGAATAAGAAACCATATACAGACGTTTGATGTTCTCCTCTAGTGTCCAATATCAGCGAAAGTGAGAGGCAAGCTAATTACACCCCTGTATGCCTCAGTTAAAATATATTAAGCTGGAACATGCCAAAGCCTTTTTTTTTTTAAACATTATTCATTTGAAATCTTTTTGTGTATCAGTAGGCAGAAATGGCCACACTAAAGCAGATGCGTTGATAGAATAGAATTGAAAAGTATATTTACCAGTTCTTACAGCAATAAACATACATTGATCAGGTGGATCTTTTATCACACACTTCTCTGGGAAAACACATTTCAAATCTTATCCGTCGTTGACTGGTAAACGTATCCATGCAATGGCTGCAAATATAAGCTGCTGTTATGCAGATACTTTTGGTCAAGAGGTAAAACTGTCCTATATGATTGAATTATTCTTCAACCCCAGATTTTCGTTTGTGCTCGCTGTTACCCCTTTCTAGAGGATTTGAACAATTCACACTTTTAGTAGTGCAGCACAAGACTATACAGTGTGAAATGTTCAGCAACCCTCAGATTTGTGACTTAGTAGCCATTGCAAGGTGTTTTAATAGAGGTCATTGACACCTAGTTGTCCAGATAAGATATAGTAGGCCTAAGCTGCGTACACACGTGCAATATTTACTGTTGGAAACGATAACAACCGTTCCTTTTATCATTAACAAAAAAAATGCACAACGACGCCGATGAACGAGGATTGTCGCTGGAAACGAAAGACCGTTCTAGTGGATCTAATTGAGCGACGATTGTTTGCAATCTATTGTGTGTACGGTCGTTCAGTGATCGTGGATGGTTCCGCAGTACACTTTCTCCTTTACATGTCACTTCCTGCATCGTTCAGGGGATCGAATCCAGCGTGTGTACACTATTGGTGGATTATATTTGAATGATCGTATCGTTACAGCATGTACAGAATTGTGCACAATACGATTGTTCAAAATATTCGTTAGTCTTTTCTAACGATATCTATTGCAAGTGTGTACCTAGCTTTAGAGTGAAGGAGTGTTTGGTTTTTTTGCTGTAAGGTCATTTAAAACTTTTAAATGTAATTGCCCAAAAGCATTGTCCTACAATATTCTACATTTACTTTGTTGCAGAAACAAACTCAGATCCATCTACCATCTCTGATCCTGTTAAGAGAATTAATATTGGCCACTATGTGCATAATCGTTGATCTGTTGATTTATTTAGTTGTTCGTTTTCTAACGAAAATTATTGCACATGTGTATGTAGCTTTAGGCTAAAATCAGACATGCAGTAAACCCACAGTGATTTATTGCATCCTCAACCGTGCACCCTTTATTGACTGGGAGAGTTTGGAACCATTTTGAGCATATGCTTGCACATGGTTGAGCTGCTGCGGTTTGTGCCACAGTTCCTGGACATGACATGTAGTTTCTTGCTTCCTTTCAGGAGCCAGGTGGCATCTTCCAACCACAGCGAGAAATGGTTGAGCGCAGTTGTATACAGGAACAGTGTCAACCACCTTTCAGACTGGTGGTAACTGCAACATTGTACCTAATGTTCAAGCACACTCCCAACTGCTTCTGTTCAACTGTATGTTGGGAATGGCTTTGTGCAAGCGTTTGCACACAGTTGTGTTTGCATTGTGATGGGGTCACGGCAGTTCTTGGAGGCTACACGTTATTACTGCACTGCCACTGCAATTGCAGGCAACATGGGCAAATGTGTTAACCTGTGGCGCTACTCCTGGAGGCATAGCAGCAGTTTGCTATGTGCTTTTACGGGGCTAACTGTGAAGTTTTCAGGTACAACCCTGGAAGAGCTCTAGTTTGCATTCATAAAACAATTTACAAGGCTGAGTAAAGCTTTTACTTGTTTTAATAAAAGGTTTTTTAAAGAAAATATTTTTTAAAATGTACAGTAAGTGCACCAAAAAAGAAATCCAATGGCAGATGTCCCTGGTATGGCTGTGTTTTTAAAGCAAGCCATGTGATCACTATTTCATAGCTGACATGATGATTACATGGTAGAGAATCAAGCTGATTGGATTCATAAATAAAGAGCTGGATCTGTCAGAGACACAAAGAGCTGCACACTCCTATCCGTAGGGATTGACCATCCCTCTACATGAGGTATCATACTGGGAAAAGTACACCTACAGATTGCAGAGTTAAGGAATGATTTAGGATTAGTCAATTTGGTTTACTGTATTTGCCACAAAGCCATTGGTCTCTGCATTGCCATTTTTTGTAAACCTACAAATATTTATTACGCTGGGCACTGAATGCCAACAAGTCCTCATCTCACAAGGTTTGATGCAGCATCGCCTCAGCTCTTCTTTTCTTGTGGCAATCGATAATGAGTGCAAATATGACAAGGAAATGAGGCTAAGTGTGCGCATTCGCCATTACTTAGACAGCAGAGAATAGAAAATTTGCTGTTTAAAATTCTACTTGCTTGATAGAGGACAATGAGTTACTGTGGCAGCAAGACACTGCGTGCATTCATTTTACCCAGCAAATTATTGTATAAATATATTTCTAGTCTTTATTATTAGCTAAAGGTTCCTGCTGACAATGCATGCAAATCTCGCCAGCAGGCCCTGGGATTTATAATTGCGTTATGTTTGAAACTAATAACCATAAACAGAAATTCTAACAAAACAAATGAACATTTTGCCACCCCAACACTACTGGATATGAGGCAGGCTTGTGTATATAGTCTGACACTTGCTGTTGCATAATTTGCATACACGGTAGTGTGTTTCCACGTAGGTGACAAGCAAAGAAAGTGAGATATTAGGTCCTCCGCTGTTGGGGAGAGATGCAACTGGTTGCTTAGCAACCCGTCACTGGCCCCTCCAGTTGCAAAATAGATATAGAGCCATGGCTTAAAACAATTCTCTTCGAGCCTCGCTGCACCCCAGACTCTCTAGTGCAGTTGTACACTATTAATGAATACACTGGAATATATGTTTATTTGTGTTATTATTATTAACGTGATCATCGCCATACAGAATACGCCCAGCCAAATGACGAGGCGTAAGATGAAACACGCCACAGTTGGCATTGTTTTATATCATTTTATGGAATTGTTGGTATGTGTTACAAGCTTTATACATTCTTTTATATACCAAGCTCCAATAACAACTCCTATTAATTAATATCGCAGTACAAGTCATACACAACAACAGATTACACCAAAGATTGTCTGGTAATTGTCGTCACTAGCAAAATAAGTCACAACAGCATTTGCTGGATCCAAAAAATGATAGTTTTCCTTTTCCGAAATAGTGGAGAAATATTCTGCATGATTGTGGCTAATATGTCTTATGTAAATGAAACGTAATCCACTAAAGCATCCATCTCTTTCCTCCGCTGCATCTGGCACTCTTTCTGTGTAATTGTATAGAAATAATGCAGCTATTTCTGTCTCTGTTTACATGTTCCAGTTTCACAACACATATATGAGAGAAAGCTGTCGAGCAATGAATGGAATAACATTCGCTTCTGAAGCAATTGATCCGATATTTCATTTCTCAAAACAGCAGTCCTATTATACCACATGACACGGACAATAGAAAACCAGCTATTGCTTTAACACCCATCATTTCTGCGCTTCTTATATATTACAATGTATGCTAGGAAAAAAAAAATATATCAAAACACAGCTATCAGCTATACTGAAATATCAATGATGTATAGAGACATAAAAAGCTGTATTTAAAAATAAAAAAAAATAATAACATTCACATTCTAGATTTACCATTTCCGCATTACAAACAAGAATGAGCGCTTAAAATAGCTCATTATAATGAGCTGATAAAATATGTTGGGCTACAAATAAATATACCAAAGGAACAAAAAAATGATATGAACGTCATACAGCTCTTGTTTTGGAACGCCTATCTCTGTGTATGGATACGTGAAAAAAATATGATTGTGGTTTTATTAAATGTTGCAAAAATTTTAAAACGTTTGGGTAATGTTGACTTAATTGAGTTTAATTTGCCTATACAAAGTTTTTAATGAAGACCTCTACAGACACATATATCTTTCTTCCTTCCGGCCTGTTGAGCCAACAAAATCCAAGAATCCAGAATTTCAAACTGTGTCCCACTGCTGGCCAGGTATTGAAATGTTCTTTTCACCACCTGGCTGCTGTTCCTGGATTGTGTATTTCAACAAATGGCGTCACCTTCTGTGCTGCTTTGTTGGGTGGAGTGATCCCCTGTCCAACATGGGGATGGTGGACCAGTTCTTTAACTCATGGTTAGGAAGCCCCCATGTCCTAGTCATTTTGAACCCAGAACTGTCATGTGAATTGAATGACATACTGCTTAATATTCAGAAGTACCCAGGCATTTCCTTGGCTCTCATTCATACAGTGGGAAAACACCCACATAAACCATATAGGAATGTTTTTGATGACCTGAAAAAAACACATTTGCCAACTTGTTTGGAGGCGAGTTTTGCCCAAACACACTACTTATTAACCTGATGCTTATGTCACTTTCAGGATCTTCATGTATCATCAATTCTAACAATAATCTGCCTAGGCTTCAATTTGCTATATCTGATTTTTTTGCTGTTTATAGTGCACATCTAACTGTCCTATTAAGTTTTGATGTAGGGGGTGGTGTGTGGCCCCCAAAATACATTGGCTGTTTTTTGATGGAGTAATAAATTCATTCCTCAGTTACAAATGCACATTGGCATGGTATTCACCTTTCTTTTCAACTTTGAGTAGGACTTAGGCTATGTAAACACGTGCAATGGTTCTCGTCTGAATTGGCTCAGGGCCGATATTGGGTGAGAATCTTGCGCATGTGCAGTGCTCATCATCCATAATCATAAAACGACCAGTCTGGCAAATCCATGAACGTTTGACGATGAATGATTGTGATGCAAGTGAAGGGGAGAGAGCACAGCGGAGTGCCGCTCCGCTTTCCCCCCCACCCCTCTGCATAGAGCAGAACGGTAATGTCTTGACAGCACTCATTTGTGCATCGTGCAGTCATTTGTCAAATTTTTGCATGTGTGTACGTAGCCTAAGAAACAATATTTGTTCTAAGTTGGACATGAACTGCCTTACCAGGCAGTGTGCTTAAGATACCAAAATTTGGATACTATTGCATCCTCAATATTGAAGTTTTCCGTTCATGATAAACTAAATAAACTTTCTGCAATGTTCCCTGATTAGATCAGTGATTGATTCTTCTTCAGCAGAACTTCCCACAAGCATCACTGCTCTTTTATCATTAATACATGCAACCAGACATATGCCTTCAGATTTATTCCCACATTTTTCACTGGTTCAAATAATGCAGTTACTGACAGGTTAGCTACTACAAAAAATAAATCAGGAATTATTGTTGTCTGAAGCAATCAAAATGTTGTCAGTTTGATATTGGAACCAAGAAAATTGTAATGATTTACATACAGTATGTTGCATATACAGTCAGAATCTGAGCACGGCATTTGAATGATGTTATCATCAGTGGGAGAAATGACTTAAAAATAGTCATATTGGTAAAAAAAAAGTGTTGTAGGTATGAACATAGTCAAAGAGCAGGAACACCTGCAACTATATTTGTGACTAGTTGCAATGTTTACTGTATACCCATGGAGCCCCTTATTCTTAGCACATTCTATTTACAGGAACCAGATCTTCTCAGAAACTTATTACTACTCAGGACCCATTGCAAAAACAAGCCTAATTTTTATAGAAATAAAAAAAAAATAATAAAAAAGAACATTTAAAACAGACATTCTCAATCAGCCATTCCTTGAAACCCCAGGGTTCCTCCAAATATTGCTAGGGGTTCCTCAAACTGACACCTCCCATTTAATGATGCCTGCATATTTCTAGGGCCAGCACTATTTGTTAAAGCCAGCTGCATGACTCTAAAAATGTTTTTTTAGGTATTTTAGCCACCATTATGTAGAGCAGCATTTATACCCATTTAAGAGACTGACCCCAATAAATTGGTTTACTAGGGGTTACTCAAGACCTGAAAATTATATTAAGGGTTCCTCAGGGGTAAAAAGATTGAGAAAAATGAATAAGGGATTTGTAAACCTAATGCTTGTTTGACACATTGGCTAACCATGGCGTTAGACTAAAAACATCCAAAATTATCAATAAAAACGTTTTGGTGGATTTTTTTTAGTTGCCGACATATCAGCTTTATTGTTGGGTTTTTGGGCTGCGTTTTCTATTTGTATTATATGTTTGTAATATGTATTTGTACATTTTCTTTAGGCTTTGGGTATATACAAAGCTTGGCTTTCTTTTGCCTTGGCCAGTGTTTGTGTGTGCATATATATATATATTTATATATATATATATATATGTATTAGCAGTCAGTATTGTTTCATATAAACCTTTGAAGGTAAGTTGGACAGATCAGAGAAATTTGAGATGCAGGTGGAAGGCAGAAAGTTGCAAAAAAAAAAAATAAAACAAAACAAAAAAAACAAATGTGAAAGGTATGTTTGAAAGCAGCACTGTCTGGTTTTGGCAAATAAATTCCACATTTGCTGATGTTTAGTTAGGAAAAACATTAAAAAATGTGTCACACCTAAACAGTGGAAAGATGCATTTTGGCTTCTGCACAGGTAACTTTGCTCATGTCACCACCAGAACAATGCAAGATCAATTTGTGAGCAGAGATAGCACCAGGCCCATGACAATAGGGAACACGAGTCTCAGATTATAAGGCAATAGAAATTCAATTTCTGGAGGCTACGCATGACCAAAAAAAAAAGGCCTGATGGTGGTGAGAGTTTGAAACCTGAGAGAAGGAAAGCAATTGAGTGAAGTTTGCAAGGGGTGTTGAGTGATCCCCATGTAGGAAAAAAAACTGATGAAAGGCTGTCACAGTTCTGAATCACTGGGGTATATTTTATACTGAACAAAACTTGGGAGTACAAAGGAGATATGATTGCATCAATGTTTGGAAGTGGACAAACAGAGAATAGGGCAATGATTAGTTTATAAACCAAAAATCCTTGTTTCTACAGCAGAACAAATTGGATATCAGGTTCATACACAAACCACAGTGTCTTTTAGGGACACAGCGATACATAAAGCCCTTAGAGGGGCTTTAAAGGTAAATGACCTTTTTCTAGTGAATGCAAACATTTTGTTTATTGATAGAGTTGTTTTTACATTTTTTTATTTTTTACATTTTTTATTGGATCATATACATTTTTTTGATTCATTAAATGCACTACATATAGATCACTACATTGATTCTTGGGTTGGGCTTTTTGGAGAGGGCAACCAAATTGTTTTCACTGATTGAAAAGTAAGGAGCAGAAAACCACAATGATTGTTTAAAACTAAAAGGCAGGAAGCAAAGGTTCCTGGTGTAACATGTAAAAATGTCTTCCTTGACTTTCACATACAATTACATTCCTAAACAACATTTCCTAAAACATGAACACATATTTAAAGCATTTTTAAATCAAACTAATCTCTTGCACTTCCATAAAAAATTAGGAACCTTACCCTTACAATGTTCTCTGTTTAACTTTAATGTGTGTTCCTTTATACACACACACATATATATATATATATATATATATATATATATATATATAAATATAGATATATATACACACATTACATAAAGAACAATCTCAATTGGTTTGGAAGCTGTAAACCTAGAACAACCAAGTTTGCTCTGCACTTTTATTTAGAAAGTCTGCAACACAGTTTTAATGAAACAGTGCTTTGTGCAGCAAGTACAAAATAGGCAAAAACATCCACTTGTTTGAAAAACTAACTAAACTCAGAGAGGTTTCTGACAAACAAAGTGCACCCCAATGTGCTCCCACATTTTTATTTTCTATCAGCACCTAGGCAACTAAAGCAAAGAGATGTGCACATCAAACAGCTCACATATATAAAGGCTTGTACACAGCTGAGACTTATAATGAGGTCTGGCTACCAGGTAAGATTTGGACCTAGGAATAAAAGCTTATACTGATCCAAAGCTCTACAAATCCACAGGGCTGCAGGATCAAAACAGAACTTATTGAGATTTAGAAAAAAAAAGCAAGTTTATTTTCTCCAAATCAATCAATAACCCTGGGGCCCTCACCATGTGTGCAAACTTACCTGACATATAAACACTATCCATTTTTTTGCCATCCAGTGACTCACTAATATATATATATATATATATATATATATATATATATATATTATTTTATGCATATGTATATTTTGAATACAGTCCACTTCACTTAATCACTGCCTAAAATTCTTAGGGATCTTCGTATATTTTATAACATTCGCACAATTCAATGGATAACTACTTTCATCCTTTTCATGTTCATACAAATTTGAGGGGGTTGGCACCAATTGACAATAAAACAAGAGGAAAGGAATGCACCACTTTTTAAGATTCTAACTACTTTGTTGTAATAGCCCTGAATTTAAAAATGTGGATTATTTATGAATCTGGTAGTTGAACCATAAATACAGATAGCATATAATTGTTGTATACCATGGTTAAACATCTTCCTTTGTACCAGAGATTTATTTTTTTCAGTTATATATTTTTTCTTGATTATCTGTCTTTGAAAGCAATCAGCCAACAAACTCGTAGTAGGAAATCCCTTTGGCATTTAGTATATGTCACTTGTGCCACCAAAGTCACACTCTTCCAAAGATTTCATGTTACAATTCACATCTTCTGTGTTTGGAATGTTAAACTGGATACATTTAGGATTCATTGTAAAGACATATATTGCAGCATCCCCCTCCATAAAAGTGATTTGTATAAAGGGTGGACCTGTCACCTGCAAACAACACATTTAAAACCACAGATGAAGATTTATTTTTGTTACACAGAATAATTTTAAATTGGAGTTAGAAGATGAGAATTAAGAACCTAAAAATTAAATATATTGGTCACTAGCTTAGTGTCTCTAAATCCGTGCTTCTTAATCAGGGTTTCATTGAACCTTAGTGTTTCTTTAGAGGTTGCAATGAGCAATCTGTGCCTCTCAGGCCAGTTTAACCCCCCTAGCGGTAATCCTGAGTCTGACTTGGGGTCCATTTTACTTGCAAAAAGTGGTAATCCCGAGTCAGACTCGGGGAACCTAAAAGCCCACTTACCTTGTTCTGTTGCTGTCACCCGGTGTCCTGCTGGTCCCCGCAGGTCCTGGGGACACTTCTGCCTCCTCTGATCTCCAGCCGCGAAGTGCAGAGACATCCTACCGGGATTCCTGGTGACGTCGGTGCATGCGTTGGTCCGGCCGGGACTTAGCGGCAGGAAATTCCAATAATTTTGTATTGGGTTCAATACGAAATAGCTGTATTGAGTCCAATACAAAGAAATATTCATATAATATATATATATATATATATATTTATGCTGCTGTACAGTTATATTACAAAAGGGGTTGGCAAATTTGGGTCTTTAGGCCAGATACGGCCAATCCCGTAGTTTGTTCCGGCCTAACGCCCCCTGGCTTATCCGCGGGTTGCCAGCGGATCAGCCAGGGGGCGTTAGGAACTACCAGAGCCACTGGAGCTCCCCTATTTACCGCCGGAGCTCCGGTGCCACCCCCTTGCAGTTGCTACCCTATTTACCGCGGCCGACGTTGATACTTCCGCTGTGTCGGTAAATTGGGGAAAGCTCCCTGAAGGTATATGCCTCTCCTCCGCAATGCTTACAGAACAGAGGGATTTAACTTTAGGGGGTGTTCCCTGGTGGTGGGTGGAGCCATTAGGGTGGGTCCGGCCTAGTGTGCTCTCGCCCATCCCATAAATGGCCTAGTGGCCATAAAACTTTGCCAAACCCTGTATTACATTATTTTTTTTAACAGATTTTTGTGGTGTGATTTTTGTTGAATTATAGGTCTGCAATGTAAAATAAATTGCCATGCAAATATTTGTACCACTTTTTGCATGGAAATACAGAAAGAATCAGAATCAGATCACTAGGGGGTTAAGTGACACCAATGATTATTTGGGCTATCTGTAAGGATGGTATTCTTCTCACTGAGCACCACACTAATATACTGTGGATATAACAATTGTAGCAGAGGTTCTCTGAAGACATGGAAGTTTTTTTAGGGGTTTCCCTTGTTAAAATGTTGAGAAACACCACTCTAAATGGTCACATGTAGGTTAGTGTCATAGTTCTTATATAAGTATAATTTGTAGCTTGAATTTGACACAAACTACATGAAAATGATAGGGATCACACATTGCAATGTAACACTTAATTTGCAATGTTATAATAGATTTTTCCATGTTGTTTAAAAAAAATAAACAGTTTACCAGGGATATGCATAGATAGGAATCCAGAAATGACTGAATTAATAATCCTGGATTTGATATAATTACCTCTTGCAGTAAGGTAGCAGCTGATTCTCCCAGAGATTCGGAAGCACAAGTGAAAGAATTGCTTATTTGTGTTCCCTTTACCTCCCCCTGACGATGCTTGTAACAATCTCTCTGTGATTGTTTTGTTCTAAATGAGTTGTTAAGAAACAGAGTGTCTCCCTCTGAGAGAACTTTGTAGTCAGTGAAAATTCAGTGTGAAAACACATTCCCTTTTTAATATTTCATTAAGCGATACAATGAGCCAGATATTTTAATTAATAGTTATATTGTACATGCCTCTCTGCTGGAGATTGCACTCTGTCAGCATTTTATGCAGGGTAGACACTCTCTGACCGCTGATTTAATCAAACTTCACATCTGCTGTTTTATGATCTTTATAACCTGAGATGTTGTCGGGGCAAATGCAACTGGCATTGTGTTTTGTATGAAGGCTGAGCTTTGAAATGTTTGTTGCCTGTAGGTATAAAATTTGCTTTATATCATTCTGATATATCTATTTTGCTATGTTGTTTAGCATTACTAGTGAGCAGGCATTAGTAGAAAATAGTGCTTATTGGTCTTTTTGATCAACCAATCAGGGCTTGTTATAGGTGAAAGTTAAGACTCCAGCCCTACCCTCCAAGGACAGTATGAGCTACTATGTACAATTACCATCTATTGCAGTGCTGTCCAGTCCCAGTCCTCGAGGGCCACACATAAGGCAGGATTTTCATAAAACATTCATATGTACTCATTTTCTGACTCTGTAAACTATAACATTTACTGCTGTCTGTTAGAGAAATACTAAAAAATATATGCAGAATTGTGGCCCCCCATAGACTGGGGTTGGACAGCCCTGATCTATAGTTTATACACAGTGTTTTTTTGAAAAACTAAATAAATCCTAATATACTTGGAAATTAAATAATATTCTAGAATATAATTCAGAATATTTTCAATCTGCTCACCACTCATGACATGACAGATGATCTGTATGTCTTTATGTTTGAGATATAGGATTTAAAGCTTGAATCCTGGGAAAATCTAATGGTACCCTTAAAGTGGGACTTCGATCTTCTTGGGATGATATGGGGGTTTAAGTGAGGAAGTGACACTCCAACAGTTACCTGATGAGCCATTAATCATGTTGTTTCACACAACTCCCAGTTCTATGAGTACATGGTAAAGTTAAAGAAAATCTTAGTGACAGCTTTGTGACATAGCATGTTAACCTGCTTGAAGTAGCACCAGGCGATGTGTTCACTGCAGTCATAAAGGGATGGAACTGATCAACAACAATACTAACTTAGGCTCTGGCAGTTAAACAATATGCAGTTGGTACTAAGGCTGCGTACACACGTGCAATAATTGTAGTTGGAAATGAACGATCCACGACAGATCGTTCGATAATTGTTAACAAAAAAAGTACACAACGACTGGTCAACCATGCCGACGAACGAGGAATCAAGCTGGAAACGAACGTCCGTCCCAGCGGATCTGATTGGGCAACGATCGTTCGGAATCTATTGTGTGTACAGTGATCATGGATTGTTCTGTGATACTCTTTCTCCTGTACGTCACTTCCTGCATTGTTTGAACGATCGTTCAAATGATCCTATCTAGTGTGTTTACATTTTTGGTGGATTATATTTGAACAATCGTATTGTTGCAGCTTGTACAGAATTGTGCACAATACGATCGTTCAAAATAATCAGGAATGATCGTTGATCGTTCGTTTTCAAACTATTGCACATGTGTACCTAGCCCAAAGTGAGCCAAAAAAATTTCCCCCATATCATTACACTGCCAGTCTGAATTGTTGGTACAAGGCGGAATGGATTCGTGCTTTCATGTTGTTGACATCAATATTTGACCTTGACATATGAATATCACAGCAGAAAATGACATTCACCAAACCAAGCAACATTTTTGGAGTTTTCTTTTGTCCAATTTTTATTGTGCCCTTGTAAATTATAGGTTCAACTGTCTGTTCCTAGCTGAAAGGCGTTAAACCCGGTGTGGTCTACCGATGCTGTAGCTTCAAGGTTTGACATGCTGTGCTTTCAAGATGCTTTTCTGCATACCTCGAGCCAGTATGGTCATTCTTGACTGACCTCTGGAATAGGAAAATGCCACTCACTAGATATTTTTCCAACTGTTCTACGTAAACTGTAGATGGTTGTAAGTGAAAATCCAAGCAGTCCAGTAGTTTCTGAAATACTAAGACCAGCCCATCTGCACAACAACCATGCAATCAAAATCATTAACAATCATTTAAATCAACTACCAATTGGCATTTTTAGTGCAAAGTTTGAAAGAACTTTGAAAATAACAATAAAATAAAGAATTTTGGAAATATGACCGGAAATTTTAATCACCTTATTCCTCACTCCAACAGGCTTCCCAAAGCAGTTTTATTTCTCATCCTGATGGTTGCAGGAACCTGATGCCATCATGTACTATTTAGGACCAGCAGTCCTACAATTTACGTGAGGAAGCCAAGGGACCACCCACAACCGAGACCATCATTTGCCATTGGTATAATTTATATGTAATAAAGGGGTTTCTTATGCACCTGTGCTTCTCCCTCCCTTCCTGGGTGAACTTTGTTATAGTTTGTATTGCGAGGTCCAAGTGAGCAGCAACGTATTACTACTAAATTTACGTTTGGTCTCGGCAACTAATGCAAACATTTTTAGGGTCCTTAAAGGCGCAAAGGTTTGGAAGACAAACCTGCCAAGCTGCCTTCCGACTTCCAAAATATATATGTTAATTTGATTAAATATTTTATTCTAAAACCTGGGGTTAATACACTTAACCATAGTTTTCAGTGTATTTGTTCCAGTTTTTAAAGTAGACCTTTCCATACCTCAAGCATGTAAACAGTGATTCTTTCTTAATCATCTCAATCAGCTGCTTCAAACGTTATCCTTCCATCTAAAAGAAATATTTTAACTTAAATCAAAAGCCAGTAGCTGAGCCCACATCTCTATCTCTAACTATGCTATCTGAGTGCTGCCATCCAGTGACACCTAACTGCATCAAATTTGTGTTGAGCAGTTACATGTATTATTTATGCATTTCCACAAAAAAAAGCTTTCCTCAGCCAATCAGGGAGAAATAGAGGTTTTGAATGGGGACACTTGTCCTCATTTAACCTCTAGTGCCGGGGATTGCAAACAGGATTCCCAGGACTGCAAGAATGATTGCAGTCCTGAGAATCCACTGCGATCCCGGGGCACTAGAGGTTAATTAGCCTCTAGTGCCGGGGATCTTCTCAATGAATGCAACCATGGCCGCATTTATATAGAATAGCGTGCCATCCCCAGGAGTAGAGGTTAATTAACCTCTAGTGCCCCGGGGATCGCAAACAGGAGGATTCCCAGGGAATCCTGTGAATCCCAGGGAATCCTGTGAATCCCCTGTTAATCCTCCTGTTATAATTTACTCGATCTTCTAAAGGTTTCGCAAAATCGGTTCACCGAAATTTTGTGGAACCATTGGAAGTTGGAGGAAGTTTTCCCAAGATCGCCAGAGGCATTCTCGCTCATCCCTACTGGAGACCACTAACTAGTGCTTCATCGTCCTATATGGCTTTGCTACACCATGGTCCTATCTACATCCACCACCTCTCCATCCTCTATCCATGAATCTCTACAAAGGTGCAAGCTGCAGAGCCGTGTTGGCCTCATTTTTGAGAGTGGCTTTGAGAAGATGTACCAATGCTAGAGCCTTTGGTTTTAGTGGCAGTAGGCAAGAATATACAAGGACCATGCAGGAAGATGCTAGTTAGTTAGTTTAATTTTTCTGCATCTTTGCTGGGGGGGGGGGGGAATTTAGTTCTGCCCCCTGTTGCTACTGTTAGACGCCATGCAAAATATTTGTTCTATTTTTTCTATTATGAGAAAAGCATCCATAGAAAAGATTGTAATTGTATAAAGTAAAAATATCCTTTGCAGACAAAATGCATTACCTAATGACTTAATATTGTACTAAATTGCTTTTAATAAGGACAATTTTCCACCAACCAGGAATCTGCATACTTCTCAATCAGCCTATCATCAGAATTCATAGAGCTTTTATTTAACATTTCCCTGCTCCACTATCTGTGACATTACTGAAATAGTAAAGTATAAGTGGCCAATTTATGTCACGGCTGTATCATTCTATAACATTTAGCCAAGTTGCTATTTAAAACAGAACGTCATTTGTACATTCATCCCTAGTGTGTTTCACAACTTTGTCTGGCACAAACCTTATCTTTAGTTGTATAACAAACTGCCTCAGCTTCTAGACAAGAGGGTTAAGTGATTACATGTCATAGTGTGTAGCTTTTACATTGACACTTCCCAGATTCTGACATCTCCCAGCAAAGAAATCACTTGTCTGTTAAAATTACTTTTAAAAAGCTGTCAAAATTGGAAGGCCTGCTGTCAGGAATAGCAGGAGAAAAACAGTAAAAATATTATCTCCTGGTGTTGCCCTCCCAGGAGTACAAGCAGAGGTGCAGAATGAGAAGACTGGAATTGGCACACAACTGAAGATGGCTTGTCACTGATCTCTTTCAGCAGAGTAAGACGGAAAAATAGGAAGTAACTACAGCCATAGCAGCTCCGGGAACTGGGCTGTAGCAGCCAAGCGTAAATTTTGGATATGGATTACAGCTGTCTGCTTTTGGTTAGTTCAGTGTGGCGGTGATCAGAAATGGGTTATGGATATTTTACAGCCGTTCACTGATTTATTTAGTGGTCTTTGCTAGTAAGATAATACATTGGGCTTTATTTAATAAAGCTCTACAAGGCTGGAGAAGATATACTTTCATCACTGAACCTGGATGATCCAGCAAACCTGAAATGGATCTGGTGCAGGATTTAAAACATTTGATAACAAATAACAAATTACCTTTAGGAAATCCATTCCAGGTTTGCTGTATCACCCAGGTTCAGAGATGAAAGTGTATCTTCTTCAGGCTTTGAGAGCTTTAAAAAATCAGGCTAATTGAAAGAGACAATTGAAAGTGTTCTTCAAGTCTTGGACATTGCCCAGGTAGGGGGTATCCCCCCTATTGGATACCCAACGGAGAAGTTCCGGGAGAGTTTCTTGTAAATATTATTAGCGTTTGACATATTTGACTGTAGGTACAGGATCATTATATCAGGCTTAGCAGGAGAATTAAAGAAGAAAACAACAAGACATACTAGGCCAGGGGATTTAGAGATGGTGAACCAGACCTCTCTGTTACTGCACAGTTTTTGGGGTATCTGGGCACTCAAACCCTATTTCACAGTTAGGATCCAGAATTATTTTTTTTTAGTTTCTCTAAAGCAAGCACAAAAAATATATAACCCATCAGCCTCTGTGGGGCTGTGCTACAGCAGGGACTGGAACTCGAAGATGCTATGTATATTTGCAAAACCATTTCTTGCTTGAGCCAGCCATCAAGTACTTAAAGTTGGACTAAACTCCAATTTTTCTCTTTACATAAAAGGGTAGACAAACTTTTTTATTTAAAGTAAAAACTGTATTCATTTATTTTTAAGTGAAACAACTTTTTTTTTTTTTTTAAAAAGGGTGCAGCACCTATGCCACGCATCCCGGGAGGCTCTTGGCTGCTCCTTCTGTGCATGCCCTAATTTTGGGCATATGTAGAAGGAGCAGCCAAGAACCCTTTCATAATTGGAAGAGAAAATTGCCAATCTCATGCATACACAGTGAGATTGGCAATCTTTTTTCACCATCTACGTCACCTGATCCCGTACCTGCGCAGTGCTAGATTGGGTGGCACTTCCTCTGCGACATGTTGAGGACGGATACCGCGAAAACTCAGGACCCAAATAAATAAACCTCCCGACGGATAGATGAATTTACGGGATTAAAGATAAGTGTGTTTTTTTTGTTTTGAGTTTAGTTTGGTTTTGAGTTTAGTGTAGTCCACTACCTAGACTACAGGCATGCAGTTTTAGTGATGAACAGTGTGGGTTTGACTCTTTATCAAGTTTCGAATATTGCTTTGTAAAGATTTACTCTTACTTCTGGTTCTGTCTAATAACACTTACCTGAATTAAAAGTGAGGTGTCACAAATCATAATACAAACCAAAAAAGAAAATTCTAACATTTCCCTTGCTTTTTTCAAAACTAAAAAAGAAAACTAAATTAAAACCCTAGGATTTAGCTTGTTTGAGTCTTCAAACTAAGGGCAATTACTCCGATCTAGCAAAAATGACACTGAAATAAAACAAGATTTAATAAAACTCACACTCTACAACTAACTACAAAGGTAGATAATCCTTATTTAGGCTTACTGAATTTTCCTAATCATTATTGAAACATATTGACACATATTTTAGCTCTGTTAATGAAAAGTTTAGTCTGGCACTGAGAAAATAGCCACCTTACTACTGACTATTCTTATTTAATTCTTATATCTGTCAGCAATTGAAGACCTTTATGAATTCAATCCTCAAAACAGCTAGTTGCCAGGGATCAGTGGAATTGCCAAATTTTGCTTTACTGAAACATTTTTGAAAATCAAAAATCTTGGCAGATCACATTGGGCCTAATATTCAAAGTGAAAAATCTACAACTCCCTTAACTAATATGTTTCAGGATGCCATATAGCTATTCATCATGGTAAATATTATGTTTGGAAGTTTTAGAAGTTACAAAAAGCATAGAATTTCCTTTCATTTCTACCAGACTGCTATTCAGGTATGTAGCTTAGCTGGTCAGGAAAAAGAGGAACGCTTTCTCCTGGTCACCTGTGCCATACTAATAAATGCCTTCTATTAGGTGGCTAATATAACTGATAAAAACAAAAAGTAAAATTAGGTGCGTTTCATCAAAAAAAAAAAAAACAATATAAAATAAATAGGGAAATTAAATGACTCGTCCACTGAAATTCTATTTGGATGTTCACATTGTGAATGTAATTCCATAAAAAAAGACTACTGCTTTCCACTATTTGCAAAGAGGAACTGGAAGGACAGAAAGTAAACAGTCTCATATGCAAAGTAAGTAAAGTTTAAGCTTTATACATTCAGTATAATATTTCCGGAGACAGTATTCGGGCTTAGACCTGAAAACTGGAGCTATGTCACATGCTTCTTCATACAAGAAATGTATCAATGACTTTGGCAGAACGGGGATATCTTTGCCCTGAATAGAGTAAGATAATCTCATTACTCTAGCCAGTGAACATATATACACGCATTTATGGATATATTTTTTCTACAGGATGTAATGTTGAAACATTTACATAGTATATAGTTGCAAAGTAAAGATATAAATACTGTTGCGTCCTTGTCTTCATTTTTTTTACTTTTATGGTTTCTTTTTTATTTTTGTGCTCTTTTTTAGTTAGAATAACATATTAATTGAGTTTACCTTTACTGCTCAGAGTCAAGTCATATTTTGATCAGAGTTCTTAGGAAACCATTGACTTGAATTTCAGACCTGATTATGCTAATGGAATTCCGAGTATAGATGTGGTGCAGAGAAAGTCAGAAAGGCTCAGCCATCAGAAGAGACTGTATTTGAGACAGGATTATAATCATCCCAAGCATTGACCTGTCGAGTACCTTTTGCTATTCTCTAATTGTGTGGGAGAAGGTGATAATAAGAACACAGTAAAGAGGATCACCTTGTTCTCTTCTCACTGTCACTAAGCTGAAAAGAGTCATAGGACAGAGACATGTTGAGGCTAGCTAAAGCCTTGAGGTTTACTGTCAAGACAACTTGGATGAGAGCTAAAAGGTAAAGGACAAAGTTAAGTCTTTCTAAGAACTTTCCTAGGCTTTACTTATTCCTCATTTCCTGAAATAATTATAACACTTTTCAGGTCAATGCTCCGTTGTTTACAAGGTATTTATTTGCGCAGTCTCTTAAAATTTTCAGGCTTTCTTTAAAAAAGTTCCCATGCTAAATATATTAACTTGATTGTTATTTTTCTTAAATAAATGCAAGTAGCCATTCAAGTAAAATTAGGAAAAAGAAATTGCTGATGGCAGGAATATAATTTTGTAAAAATATTAGAATTTGGGTGGCCATGAATAGTGGGTGACTTTGGGAAACTTTTTTTTTTTAAATGGCGTGGTTTGTTTCCTATAAGATACTGTTTCAGAATAGCTGAGAATGAAGATTTTTGTAAAGCTTGTGGCAGTATTAAGTCTGTCTAGAAAATTTTCATGAAAAAGAGTTGTTGGATATAATCATTTTCAGTTCACTTCTCTGTCCAAGTACCAATCGGGAGCTCAGGATAGTCAAGTGGGCGATTCCACTCCAAAAGTAGTGTGAAAAAGAACCCTAATAAAGAGGATCCATTACTTGCACTATGGTATCCCACAAAGTCTTGTTAGCCCCCTTGTGAATGTAGAAAAGTGAAATAAAGAGTGTTATAAAAAATATATATAAAAAAAAATAAGGGACCCACAACTCAAATACTGTAAAATATACAGTGCTGCACAAGCAGAAGGAAGAAGAATAACTTTACAACCCTAATTTATTAATAATGAAAAACTAATGAGCTGTAAAAGTTTAACAAATTTTAAATATCCTAATTTTAAAGCGTGACAAACTCAAAACAGCCCTCTCTTGTAAAATATAGGAATTTGTTTTTAAACATCTGAAACATGTTTTTTTATGAGATAGATTTCATTCTAAGCAAATTGTAGAATGTGTTTCTAGTACAGACCATTATATTAATGTATAGTATATAGGATATAATTCACAATGCAAGAAATTTATTTTACAGGAGTGATAGCTGAACTAGAGGGGAAGCTTGGTTAAGTTTGGTCATTTCAAATAGCAGAACTAGAACTAATAACACTGACCATAATATGGTAACGTTTAGGTTGGTATTAAAATAATATCGGACAAGAAGGTTAAAAAAAACCTCAGAGACTTATTTAGACGAATTACATTCCCTATGAGAACAATATTACTAGGAATTAAATAATAAAATAAAACCTATATACCTGTATCAGAAGGCTTTTGATAGAAGTGCATTATTATTTCTTCATTGGTCCAAAAACAAGCAGTCCTGATCAATGTTCAATCAATATACCTATTAAACAAAGACTTTGATTATAATAGTTTTCATTCATTTTCAAAATAATTCTTTTAATACATTTAATGCATACCTAAACTTAGAATTTTTACTTTACATGAAAGGGTAGACAACCCTTTTATGTAAGGTAAAAAAATCTGTTTTTTGCTTTTTTTTTTTATGTGCAACACCCCCTCTTTGGGGTGCAGCACTGCCCTCTAATTCTCCATCACTTAGGTAGTCGAGAATGAATAGGAGTGCAAAGCCTCCCGGGATACCTATGTCATGCATCTCGCAAGGCCCTTTTGCGCATGCTTGAGCATCTCGGACATGCGAAGAAGAAGCCTTTTTGCCCAAAAGAGAGAAAATTGCTGATCGCACGCATGCGCAGTGAGATCGGCAAATTTTTTTTTCATCCTACATCATCTGGTCCCGCACCTGGGTAGGGTAACGTAGGAAGAAGAAGAGGAAGAAGAGCAAAAAATGGCAGCACCCGGAGCGCTGGCCTTGGGACGTATGTCGGGACAATGGGGGACCAGATGCCAGACACCCCTAGATAGATCGGACTGCCCTGCGGGATTAAAGGAAACTGAGTTTTTTTTTTCCATTTTGAGTTTAGTTTCTCTTTAAGGTCTATTTTTTTTTTATTGAAAACATTGCCTTGGTTTTTACCTTAAACCTATGAGGAGTTTAAAATACAAACCACCTCAATATATGGTTATCAAACAATTAAAACAGGTAGGACAGGTTAAACCTCATGAACTAAAGGTGACACTACAGAATATGAGACGGACACACTATACTAACATTTTCAATGCAGTTGTGAAACAATCTCCTCATGTATGACAAACAAATGATCTTGGGAGACTTGCCTTGCAGTCACAAGGGATTCGATAGTTTGGAGATTTCCTTGATTTTCTTTCCATTTCTGTTGGTAGAACATACATAGAAAAAGATAACCCAGAGCTCCACATTACTTAATCACAAGGGAGGTTGCCTGACATAGTAGACATACATGTCGGGTGAAGTGATAATCTTCTTAGGTTCTGATCATTCATTTCACAATGATCAGATCTTTCTGCTGTAGATGAGTTTAAGACGTAACCTAATCTGATTCTTTTCTTTAGCCTCAATCAGTGAACCTTTCAGTCAATCAGCCATTCAGCATTGTATCTCCAACATTTCCAACCAAGAAGTTTATTGACTTTGGTAATGTCCTTTGTAAAGAATTTTTGCTCAGGCAAGTATATACAACAAATATTCTCCATGTACAGAAAGCTTTGTGTTGTGATTTTACATAATAAAAGTGTTGCTTTAAAAAATATAAAAGCACATATAAATATAAAATTGTATAGAGGACAAAAAACTTTTCAAAAAATATTTTTTTTTACAGAAGAGTTTCTGGTATGCAAATTGTGTATGGATCGGGTATTAAACTGCTAATATGAACAATGTATTAAAGACCTATGCACTAAACTGAACACTGCTGTTATTGTGTCTACAAAGCCATGATGTTTCATTATGTACACATACCCATACACATTTTATTTACATTTTCCTATAAGAATATTGTGTTTTGCTGTAGATATGGCTTACGGCACTTTTAGAATTGGCTTTAAAAAGTTAAAATAAATACATGTTAATACAATCTACACTATATAAATACTTCATGCCATACTGCAAAATAACTTTGGACAGATTTTCTAAAAGAACAGTGCCAAGTTTTCAGTAAAGTATACTATAAGATAACTTTACAAAAGATTTCCAAAAAAAATATATGCATTTATTCATCTTGGCTCATCTAAATGTTTTATTTTTGTGATTTGAGATTTTAGAATAATTTAGAATTTAGAATAATTTTAATTATTTAATTATGATATTTAATTTTCAAATATAGTTGTAATATTTTGAAAGTGGTACAGAAGGCAATATGATCAGATGATCAGCAACGCAATAATTAAAAATACATGTGCACATTTTTTGCAGAATTCAAGCTGGTCAAGCATTGAAGATATTTTCTACGACATCAGCACATTTTCAATAAATTCCGTGTCTGGAGCATATTGATGTCACTAAAAATCTTCATTTTCTACAAGAAATATTTTTACTTGGAATTGTAAAACATGTTCCCAATTATTTGATAATTGCTCGCTTGTGTAACCCCTAACACTAAAGATAAAGACGCTAAATATCTCACTTCCATTGTGAGCAGGTGAGAGCTCAGCCAATGTGCCAATAACCCAATCCATGTCATTTGTAACATTTGAAGCGTTTGTGAGTCTCCTGGAAATCTCCCATGAGCACCTCGGCTTCTCACCAGCTCATTTAACAATGCAGGCTTCTGTTCTCATCCCCGATGGGCAGCAATTTGCTTGTTGTTTTTAATTGCATGGAGGTGCTCCTTAAGGCAACCAATTTGAGAATTCACAGGGTTTGCCTCTAGGGGCTGATTATTAACAAAATATATATATTAATTTAAGAGCTAACAAGCTGGATGAGATTCAGGCCATACTATCAATTTGGTCCGTCCACAGGAGACACAGAAATTAGATAGGGAGACCTTGTAGGTTTTCACAGGCGAGACTTATTTGAACAATATGGTGGGAGTGATCACAGAGCACGCAGCATATTATCTGTAAGGGTGCTTACATATGGCCACAGATATAACAATAAACAATGGCAAATGAAATCATTTGTCCAAGTCATTTAAATTAGCACGAAAACCCACTTGACTGTATCACTAGCCATAAGACGAACCCCATCGCCTAATTATTATAGAACGATCACAGCTGTCTTTTGATCCCCTATTATTTAAATAGCCCAGCATTCTTTTGCTCCATCACTGGCAAACTGACTTTTTATTTTTGTTTTCTATTCTGCGAATATTTCCATCCCTCACTAAAATATGTGTTACACGTACTATTTATTGTTGCAAGTCTTTTGAATATTTTGACTTAATGCGAGGGAAGGGGGGAAAACGAAAAACGCCTCAACAGGATGGCAAAATAATTATGCTGCGTTTTTCATGTGCCGTGAACCTAATGTTGAGAAGCTCTATCCATTCTTCAGACATCTGTGCATCAGAGAGAGCATGAGAATTGAATCTTTCTAATTGTGCACTGGCTACACAATTAAAATCTCACCTTGTGCTAATAACACAGTGAAACCTATACTTAAAACCACCTGTCAAAGAAGAGAGACATCTGATAACGCAGACTGCCTGATGATGTACCAAATACATGCTTGTGTTTTTATCAAGTTTTTTTTTTTCTCTCTGACCTGTCACAGGAGAATGGCTGTTATCTGTGGATTAAGTGGTGCTTACTGAAGGAACAGCACAGGTAGCATGCATGAAAACTCGCCTTCTAATTAACACCACAGCACATAAATATAACAGCATAGTAGCTGGTCCGCAGAAAAACAGCTTTTTATGTAGCAGAAAAGTGGCAAAAGGTTCTGCCCTTTCCAGTCGGTAACACGCTATAGAAGCTTGCTCGAGCTTGGCAACCCCCTTTCAGTGTTCTGGTATGGATGGGTCACAATGGAAAAGACATTGCTTGCAGCATTGGTTTATATTTGTTTACAGCCATGTTTTATATAACCCTAAAGTTATACTGTCTTTAATTAGTAGGTACAATCTCAATATACAAGAATGTCTGCAAATAACTTCAGGCTGACATTTAAACACATACGTTTGTTCATCAACAAGGAGTTGTGGTGGCTTATTATTCCAAAGGTCAACAAATGATGAATAATAATGTATTATTTATCATAATCAATATATTTTTCTGAAAACATTCAATATGCACATTCCATATAATAATATACAGATATCTATTTTAATTAAAAATGATATGTTGTAATATTAATTTAATTTGGGACATATTTTTTGGGCACTTTCGTCTAAATAGGTCTCCCTGCCTAACACCATTGTAAGGACAGGGGAAATTCTCTTTTAGTTCTGTGCTAAATAAACTTTTTGCATTTAGATTTCAGAGGTAATTAACAATGAGATACTTTAGGAGAATTAAAAACAATAGAATCCATGCTTCCTTGGAATATTGTGATGGTATAAACCAAGAAAATATGGCTGTTATGATGAAGAACTGCCTCACAAATCTTGACCTTCTAATGAGCCACTAGGCCAGGAATCTTTTTTAAAAGCTTTAACTAAAAATAGGCAATGCTACCTACCGGCCTAAAATACTGCTCGGTATCTATTTCTGTAGGCAGCATAGATAATCGATTATGGAGCTCATAATAACCTATTCACTGGAAAATATTTTTATATATACGTGTAAGTAATGCCTCATTTTTTTTACTCTATTAAAAATGTGCTGATCATAATAAAAAATAATCACTGAAATCGTAGAATTGCCTTTTGTTTTCACCCGCGTTATCAGGCTTTATTACCACTTCCCCATAGCAAGATATTGTTGCTACGTTGATAGGGGGAAAACTTCCCAGGCTGCAATAACACTTAAATAAGTTTGTTTTAAATACTCTAGTAATTTTTGTCACCATCACCACTTTTTTAAATCGCAGTTCCAACGTAAGTCTTCTAGAAGTGCCACAAGGCTAGAAAAATGGAGATCACTACCTTTCCCACGTGAATAAAGTTTCTGATAGCCAAGTTAGAGTAATCATGGAACAATAAGCATCTCCTTATTTCTGTCACTTTATTATAAGTATAAATGTAAATTGTTTAAATAAAACCAAATAAAGTTGTTAAATATTTATGTTATCCAACATGATAAAACAGTGTATATTTTAATTGTAAGTTAGAAAATAAATAAATAAAATGATTTATATAGTTCGGTAACAGAAACAACTTATCCCTTTCAAGAGGAATTGGAAAATCCACCAAGAAAAGAGTAAATATTTTTGGATAATAATTGGCAAAAGGAATATTGGAAAAGCTAGCCAGACATCTCTGTTATTGTTTATTCATCATCATCATATGTATTAGCTCATTCTACCAACATAAGACTGTAGGCTCTGCTTTGTACAAGTGACAGCGGGGGGTTCTGTGTCTGTCCAAGAATGCAGAATGGCAAGTAGAATCAGTTTAGTCTGATTAATGGTAGTGGAGGAGCTGCTTGAATCCTAATTTTACTGTACATATTTAAAATTTAACTGATCTGGGGTTTTAATTAAACAAATGGAACAAAGAGCTGTTTTATGCATGAACCAAGTTTTATTTTTGTCTCTGGCCTTTAGAACAAAAACTGTAGTCCCAAACCAATTTATACCTCTCATATTTTTTAAAAAGGATTACTGGTTCAGATTTGGTGGTAAATGCAGTGTGCATGTGCTGCTCCTCCCGTTAAGGATCAGATGGGACACATTTGATGCTGTTCACATTGTAACCCCAAAAAACAGAGAACTAGGAGAGATGCTTTCAATGGATCATGGATTAAGTTCCATTGTTAGAACATTTAGAACCTTGTTAGAGGAGTTATAGATTGCTGTGATGGTGGACCAATAGTATTTTTTTGATCACATGGCTATAGTTCGGCTAACAAAATCAAAGTAGAATAAAAGTATGAAGCTGTTATAAAATAACAATCAATAATCCCATAAGTAAGATTTCTTTTATATACAGCAGTAAGATATTTAAACCTGAGTTTCTATGTACACTTACCTTTTGCTTCCTTCCTAAAGGATGTCTGAGGTTATTTTTTTTTACATACTAGACCAGGAGATCTGGCACTCCAAGTATGCAAATGCTTAAGCCAGATTTTTATTTTGTTCCAAAGAAAGAAATGATGGAAGGGAAAAATTCAGCTCCCTAGAATCCAAACATACCAAAAGGATCAGTTCACTAAACAGTGCTTTTTCAATTTGTGTAAAACCACTTAACAATGTCTATTGGATTGTAAAGCTACATACACACTTCCAATGGTTCTCACCCGATAGTCAGCTCAGGGCCGATACCGGGCGAGAATCTGAAGTGTGTACAGCGTGCATCGTTCATCGTCCAAAGGACTGTCCTGGCGGATCCATGGACGATGGACGGCGACGATCGTAATCCAAGTGAAGGGGGAGAGCGCGCAGCTGGGTGCCGCTCCGTCGCTCTCCTCCTCCCCTTTGCATAGAGCAGAACGGTGATGTATGTACAGCATCGCTCATGCATTGTGCAGTCCTTGGTCGTTGGAAAGGATCGTGAAAGATTCTTTTCAACGACTATAATTGCGTGTATATGCGCTGTGTATGCGGCTTAAGACTAGTTGATTTAAGTCCTACAACCATTCTAAGAGATATGAAAATGGCAGCATAAGTGGGACATTACAAGGTGACCAGACACCACCAAAACCTTACGTATATACAAAGAAATTAGGTTTGCATGTCGGCATGCAAAGAAATTAGGTCGGCATGCATAGAATAATGTAAATTATATTTGCAAATATTAACCAACATTTTGGTGGAGCCCACCTACAGGAAAGTAAACTGCACCCCAGCACAACGTATATGCATTTTTTTACTGTACAAAACAAATAGAAGCATATAGGATGGATAGCTGTGGAGGTTATCAGATCAATAAAGAGCTTTGATATTGGGAGGTCTTAAATAATAAATTTCACTTTCTGCTGTTTCATTACGGATAGAAAAATAAAACTAATTATATTACCATCATAAAGCCTAGATGTTCACATGATTTAAAATTGTACAAATATTTTGCAGTTCTTTCAAACAAGAGCACAAATTGACTATTATCCCCAGAGTGTTAACAAATATTTGCAGGCCAGTATGGTGCTACAAGTGTGTTGGAGATCAAGGCCTTAATTTAAAGTGCCGCTTTGTGGCTCAATCTATAATTTAAATCCCATGATACCAACTATATGGAATAAATACTAACAAAGAATATACATTTTCCAAAAGCACCTTAACTCTTTACATGTAATTATGTCCTGTAAAATATGCATACCTTGAATAAATAAATCATGAGCAAATAATAGCATTATTCATACTGCAGCTTTACAGTCGTCGGTAGGAGCATTATATATGTTAAAGGAGCTGAGACAATGGCTTTCCTATGAAACAATAAATAAAAATCATTGCTAGGAAACCAAAAAGAGGCCATACATTTCATCCATTTCTTTGGAATACTTCTTCTATTGTTCAAGACTATTGGGTATTTTGCTGTTCTTCATAAATAGCAAAATCTTGACATTTAATCAATGTGCTTTGTCTAGTAATATGGTTCTTTAAACAAGGGTTTGGTGGATCAATTATACACTGTGAATTTTAATGATAGGCCCTCTTAGCAGAACCAGTATTTTTTTTGCATATTTATCAAAGTTTTATTACTTAAAGCTGAACTGCAGCCTTCCCTTGAGTTTTGTTCAGGTTCTCATTGAAATTTGTTGTACTCATACATATACAATCATTGCAGTACCAGTTTTCCAGAACCAGAATTCATGCCATCTCACCAGGGCCCACCATAACTGGGTTTTAGCAGCTAAGCGACATACTTGAAGAAGAATAGCAGTGCCATGTTCCAAAAAGAAATACCAATTCATTGTTATGTCCTGCCATACAACTGAATCAATATAACAAAGATGCAATGCTTGGCATTCATAGGTAGATCGTCCATAAAAATCAATGTGACTTTCTAAAAAAATTCTTGTTCACTAAATGCCTCATATGTAGGTTAAGTCACACCAAATGGAATGCCACTGTGCTTGGAGCTGAACCATCTTATAAAAAGTAATCTACCTTTAAGGCTGGGGACCAGTTGGTACCAGTATTGTATGAAATATAAATGCTGTAAATTAAGATAGCCATTATGAATAAGACATTTTGTGATTTTGCTGTTTTAATGATGACTGGTGGCTTTTTTGTTTGAGAAAATGCTGAACACCAGTGTAATAAAACAATAACTTAATACAAATTTTCAAAAAAATAGTAAGTTGACAATAGACAGATTCTGGCTTTCAAAATAAGATTCTTCCTCAGTTTTGATGCTCCAATTTACAACTCCTTTATGTATCAGGCTGTTCTTATGAACCCTGCTAGGTAATACAGAGTGTTTCTGATTTTTTAAGAACTTGCTATCATACATTACTAACTTAAAATTCTCCAGGTTACCCTTAAAATCTCCCCTCTTCACTTTGAGAAAAATAAGGAAAATGTATGCAATGATTTAGTTTTTGTTTACCTGTTACCACTTTGTTTCTAGAAATTTTGGTAATAAAAATCACAATTTATTACATATAAAACTGATCTATATCTTTACAACTGAATTGTTGACATTTACAGATTTACACCCAGTCACACATATAGATACCTACGTGCAAGTATATAGCATGGAAGAAAGCTTTGGCGTTTGGTGTCAAAGATGATTTGATGATTTGTTGTCAATGATGTTTCTTTTACACAGCACAGAATAAACATTCAAGTACCCTGTGTGCGTTTGTATACGGGATTAACTTGTTTTATATCAACTTTGTACTGTTATCTGTAACACTACAAAAGACATGCAATATTATTTACTACATGAATATTGTCTTTATTACATTAAACAGTGAATTAAAATAAATTCATATATCAAGCATTCAAATATAACAATCAGTATGTAATTTTCTATAAAAATCTAAAACTAGTGTAATGATGGGAATGAAACTGTCGACATAATATATGCACAACATGTCATATAATAATTGTTAGGCAACAGGATGATAATTTTAAAGGCCGGTTATTCCCTAGTACAAACATATACAACCACTAATAAGATGTAATCCACGGGAGATAAAGAAGAATGACCAGGAAACAGTAAATCCTAATTCACTCTGGGAGTATTATCATGCAACAAGACAAACCAATACATCAATGTAGAATAAACAAATTAATTAAAGCACTTCTCTTAAAGTAAAATTTAAAGGGTCACCATAAATAAAACACATTTTTTCATCTGGAACTGAACATATGTTAGAATAAATACCCAATGTCTGCAACTGTAAATTGAAGGGAGATTATGTATAATTCTCAGGACCATTGACCAAGTGGCTGGTCCAAAATAACCGGTACATTACTCTTACACAAGGTGGCCAAGGCAGAATTGGAGAGCCACTGTCATGGCACCGTAAGGTTGAATCTCTGATGTCTTTAACCTTCATCCTTGTAAAAACACAAACATATCTACAGATATTGCTGGCTGAAAATTCAAAGCTCAACTTCAGCCGAACATCAAACTCCCGACATAAAAATTTGGATAACTTTGATCAAGCGCTGAACGATCAAAAACTGTAACCGCACTATTTTTGGCCACTGCTATGCACACAAATGCATATTTGTCCTTTAGGTGCATTTCCTTACCTGGTACATATGTGTTAGGGAGTTTTTCATAAAAAATGGTAATGCTCTGTGGTCCATCCACATCATCCACATCTTTATGTGAACAGGGCTAATGATTTTCACTAAACATAAAGCTGCATCACTGTGGTGTTTCCAGTGGTGGACATAGCCGAAAGTGAGCATATGTGCATAACTGACTTGGAACCCCCAGCCGGACTAACTCAGGGCCCTTGATGCAGTGAAGTGGCAGGCTTTGCACCTTCCTATATCTGTCCCTTGGTGTTTCTATATTGAGAGCATTATTATATTTATAACACAGAATAAAGTACTTGAGTACTATATGAATTTTTTGCAACATTTGCTTAAACATTTGCTTAAATTCAAATTGCTTGTTGAATGGATAAAATGTGAACATTTACATTACATCTCTACTTATGGAATATTCAGCTCTATCAAGGAGTTCAAAGGGGTTAGGTAATCAGCTGGCTGAAGCATGTTCAGCAAGTGGCTGGCTGTTCTGTAACATTTTTAGCTTTTGGCAATAACCTCTTCTCTATCTATACACAGTGGTTACCTTGGTTGCGAGTAAAATGTCAGTAAATTGTAAACATTTACATCACTTACATGAAATGTATGGCACAGAAACAAAAAATACAGTTCACGTTATTGGGATAAAAGCTCTGCCGTTCCTAACAGGGAATGATGGGCAAAGTTTCATGGTGTTTATTTTTCTATCTTGCCTGTAGGACTTGTCTGTGCCTCCACTCAGTGGTCCGTTACAGGTTCAGCCTCTGTTCTATTACAGGTCCAGCCTCTGCTCCTTCACAGGTCAGGCCTCTGCTTTGTTACAAGTTTGGTGCCTGTTCCGTAACAGATCCGCTGTCTGCTCCGTTACAGGTCCAGCCTCTGCTCCGTTACAGGTCAGGCCTCCGTTACAAGTTTGGTGCCTGCTCCATTACATGTCTGGTATCTGTTCCATTACAGGTCCAGCCTCTGTTCATTTACAAGTTTAGCGCCTGCTCTGTTACAGGTCCAGCCTCTGCTCTGTTACAGGTCAGGCTTCTGCTCCATTACAGGTCCAGCCTCTGCTCTGTTATAGGTCAGGCTTCTGCTCCGTTACAAGTTTGGCATCTGCTCCGTTACAGGTCCTGTTTCTGCTCCATTACAGGTCCAGCCTCTGCTCCGTTACAGGTCAGGCCTCTGGCCCGTTACAAGTTTAGCGCCTGCTCCATTACAGGTCCAGCCTCTGCTCCATCACAGGTCAGGCCTCTGCTTTGCTACAAGTTTGGTGCCTGTTCCGTAACAGATCCGCTGTCTGCTCCAATACAGGTCCAGCCTCTGCTCCGTTACAGGTCAGGCCTCTGTCCCATTACAAGTTTAGCGCCTGCTCCATTACAGGTCCAGCCTCTGCTCCGTCACAGGTCAGGCCTCTGCTTTGTTACAAGTTTGGTGCCAGTTCCTTAACAGGTCCGGTCTCTGCTCCATTACAGGTCCGGTCTCTGCTCCGTTATCGGTTCGCCGTCTGCTCCGTTACAGGTTCGCCGTCTGTTCCGTTACAGGTTCGCTGTCTGCCCCGTTACAGGTTCGCCTTTTGCTCCTTTACAGGTTCGCCATCTGCTCCGTTACAGGTTCGACGTCTGCTCCTTTACAGGTTTAGCTTCTGGTCTATTACATGTTCAGTCCATGTTCTGGTATATGTTCATTCTGCAGTCTCTTTCAAAATCTCACCAGAAAAGTAATATAAGAAGAATAATTAAAGGAGTTTCTCCATCCTAAATGCATCACTGCGCCTTTGGAATGCATAGTAATGTTATCATAACACTTCCCCCCCCCCCCCTCACACCAAAGAAAGATCTTAAATGTTGGAAAACCATCACAAGTACTTGTAAGTGCCTATAAGAAAACCCTAATGTTGAAATGTAGGTATATCTCTGCCAATCATAATTGTACATTTAGGAATAAAATGAACTACTCACAAAGAGTAGGTGGTAGGGGCTTAGATGGTCAGGATCCTAGCTTCCTGATTATGCAGTGGTAAGGCTTATCCCTTCAATAATATGGGACCTAACCTAAGCAAATAGCCTATCCAGCCAGGTCCCCGGAAAGCATCAAGTAATGGCTCAGAACTCTCTCCTGAAAGGGAAATACAGGTGTGTGAGAAATAAATGTCACAATAGACACTTCATTTTGATATGCTAATTACTGTTTCCTAGACTAAAATAAATATGTAATAAAACTAATATGAATGTTCCACTTTGCATAGAAAACTCAAGGAAATAATGTTTATTATTTTTTAAAGTCAGCAGATCCTCAGGACATTTACTAACCAAAGAATGACATGCCTTGCAACACCATCCACTTTGATATGTGAACATCCTAAATTCCTTTAGAAAATCAACCCCTATGCTTCAGTGACTTCATTCCTTTAACTTTAACTCCTCTACACTTCTACGACTATGTAAGCCAAGACAGAATGTTAGAAGTTTTAAAAAATTAGGTTTAGCAAGACGGCCTAATAACAAACATTTTCAGGAGGAGTTGTCAGCAATGGTAGACCACATGTCTCAAGTGAAAGTCAAATAAGGTTTAAATTCTTTGCTGTCAACCATGCACATTAGGTTTACTATATCATTAAGACTATGAATATCATGCAGTGGAGTAATTTTATTGGTATAGCACTAAGACAAATAGTTTGTGTGTGTAGGAATCAAAGAAGCACCGTGACTTTGATTAATTAAAGTAAAGGATTAAAGCAGTCAGTTTATAAAGACTCTATCCTTGGGTTGTAACATACTGGATGGATCCTTTAAGAATAATAAGTAATGCAGTGTTAAGCTGTGTACAGATGACTGTCAACCCAAACTTTCCCCAGTGTTCCCCTAATGTCATTTAGTGATCTATTCTGCTAGATCAGTAAATGACCCATTAAAGAACCCATTGTTGTTTCTCTTTGGTGGAGGATCTAATGAGGACCTCCCAATTATCATCCTTCTCTAAAATACAGAACAGTACTGACTGTACAGTGCACATTTGCTATGCTATCACATGAAGATCTCATTAAAGATTATTTTCAGCAACAATTATTGCACATCAGATGATGATTTTTATCATTCCATTTCTGTCTCTTGTCCACGTACAGAGCAATGTGATCAGCCTTTAAACGTGTGTTTATTACAGGCATTAGTTTGTCGATCAAAAATTTCCCACTTGACTTTAGAACCGCCTGGAGTTTTCTGCCTGTGGGAAATCACAAGCCATATTTGCTACTGTCATATATGTTCCATAAACAGGTGATTTGTGGTTTGAACTTGGTGTATAACATCTATGGTCACTTTTAGGTGAAACTCTACTATGTACAAGCTCCGGGAGATGAAAGAGACCTCCACCTACTCTGATGGGCACTAGAGATTTATCTAATTGTATTTATGCTTGACATTGCTGAGAAACCACATTTGGATCTTGGAAAGGGTCACATTTGACAGTGAAATGGCTTAAAGTTTTAGTTTATTGCATATATAACAAACATAGATAAGCCCACATTGTTGATCAATGTGCATGCTTGACTGCCTACAAATTCATGGGAACTGAGCGTATATGGTACTGAACTGCGTAGAACCAGATCAATTCATAAGATTTTCCCCTCTTTAAATGCACAATGAAGCTCAACATATCATTTATTATGTCAGTGGCAGTTATGTGTTTTTAGTGACGTATACTTGGTTGTACCTGGTTATGTCAAAGAGAACGCATCTCCTTGATCTTCCAGTTGGATTATAATATCACAGCCTATCACATGAGCTAACTCAACCTTCCAACCTTTAGCAGGGTTTTACAATTCTACATATTAAAAAGGATGCTGATATTCCTTTTCAATATACTACGTTAACAGATTTCCCCATGTTTGGAAAACATTTTCCCTGAAACTTTGTTTTAAATAAATGCAGTGGTTTTTTTTTTAGATACTTATCTAAGAAATTATTTAAAGTTCGTGTGTATGAAAATCAAGCAGCTACTAACTATTCATTTCATCATAGCCACTAGAGGCATTGCCATAACTTGAACATGACTTCCTTCTATTTTGAGTGGCATCAGTCACCCTTTCTCATACATTCAATCCTGAGAAGAAAGAACAAACTTTAATAGAGATATTGTTTCAATGTACTTATTAAGACTAAACCCTTCTTGAAAAATAGTTTGTGATTTTCTCTTTGATTCTTCATAAAAGTCATCTAAAGTAAAAAAAGAAAAGGCATAGAAGAGCAAATTCTTTCCTGGCTTCTGTAGTAAATAACGTAATACAATTGCCTAATAGTTGCAAATTTCCAAATATATTCCGATAGCTGCCATTTTACCTTGGATAAGAAATAGAAAAGCATAACTGTATTTAAGGCATACTGATATGTTGCCTTCTATTTATCAGACTATTATTTCAGATAATAAACCAGGAACACAAGAAATGAGTGCTTTCTATCAGGTGCTGTAGGGGAGCCCTGTTGTATAGCACAGAGGAAAGGGGTTAATTTCTCTTGCAGCATCCACTAACATGCTGAAAAGACTCTGGTAGCATAGGCATCTGTTTCACCACATTCCCCGTGACTCACTGTTCCTTTTTAAGCTGCTACAAACCTATACTTTGGCCAAAGTTCACACGGTGAGACATATTCAATGGGAAACAACAACTGTTGTTTGAGCTAAATGCTTCCGAAAAGTAAAAGTGGTATTTATAAATGCAGCTCGTGAAAACAGTGTATTGTGCCTTGCCTTAAGTGCGGGTGGCAAGAAGGGATTATAAAGTGTTATTTGTGTTAAAACTGGATGCATTGCAAGTGTGTATTTACTGAAGTCTATTTGCAGAAGAAAGTGCTTTTAGAGTGAGATTGAGGGAAATAATAAGGCACATTTAAATGGTGCTCAAGAAGCTAAATTTATGGTGAGCATCATTTTTTTGCTTTATCAGTGTTTGGGCAAAGTAGTGATGTCATATGATAGGGAGTAAAAAATACACTTCATGCAAAATTATTTACAAAAATTTAAAACATATAAATGCAATAAAAAACATATATCACCAACTGTCGATTTTGTTTGAAGACAAGAGAAAGTACGTGAGACACAAGTGGAAACAAATGTAGAATTTCCATAGCTATTTGTATGAAAAAAGAAATGGAATACATGCAAACTATTTATCAATCAGTCTTCTATCTATCAATTTCTTCTTTTTTAATTGTTGTATGTATTTCTTATGCAAAGAAATCTTTTTTACTTTTTTTTTCATGTGTGTTCTTAGCCTTTAAAACAAGTGACCTTAAGTGACCTTATGAACCTTAAGTGACCTTATGAACAAAACAATGACCAAAAAACAGAGAATTTATGTTATAGCAATTTGAAATCTTTTAAGAAATGAAAATATATAAGATGGAATTGATATTAAGACATGACATTCTGCTAAAAATTTATAATTTATAAGTACCAATGTAAAAAAATTATTTTTATATATTAACCCCCCTAGCGGTATTCCCGAGTGTGACTCGGGGTGGGAAAAATTGCAAAAAGCGGTAATCCCGAGTCACACTCGGGGTACCTTTGGGGGACCCCCTTATGTTATCCCCACGCTCCAGCGGCGATCTCAGGATCCCGCTGTGATGGTGGGGCGCTTCTCCGTCAGGGGGCGTGGCCGGGCGGGAAATTTAAAAGCAGATTACGGAGTAATCTGCTTTTAAATACCGCCCGGGTCCCCACCACCCTGATGCACGCATCTGCAGTTAGATGCGATGCACCATGCAGGATTTCTGCTTGGTGCATCGCATCTAACTGCAGATGCGATCACCAATAGTAAATCCAGAGGGTGATGCCAGCGGAGATTTCATATAATTTATGATTATAATATAATAAATAAATATAATTATACCCAGGAGTTAATCCTAAGAATTACAGGCCCACAATATAAACAAAAATTTCTATGCAAAAAAAATAGGATCACTTTTTGCATCAAAAAATTACAGAATTAGAACGCTAGGGGGGGTTAAATTAAGTAATCAATATCAGTTTTATACACAGCAACCCATTAAATGTGAAAACTTGTGTATTATAGTGGTATTTTAAATGCTGTTTTTGTTTTTAACAAAAGAATAAAAAGTTTATACAAAACAAATGCTCATAAAGGACATCTTTTATATATATTTTTTTGCATTTTTTATGCATTACAGATAACTTTGTATATGTTTAAATGCAATGTTTGTATGCACAGTTTTCAGATTAAATGTTCAGAAACACAGGGTAAAATTGGATGATATGGAAAAGCAAAGTTTGCAGAACACTTTACATACAAAAAGGATTTGCAAAATTGACCACTCTTGTAATAGGCAAACCTCATGTAGTCAGGAAGATCACTTTGTACCGTTTACGGACTATGTTTTCCAGAACGTACACACTAAAAGTCTAAATGACCCAATTTACTGTAGATAGATAAAAAAGTAGTCTTAATGATTCCCTAAAACTCTCTCAAAATCCATAATATGCAACTGGGGTTTACAGACCGTGAACACTCCCTTCATAAGCCAACTATTAAGAAAAATGTGGGACGCATTGTTCATGTCCTGCTGCTAAACACAACTTGGACACAAAGCAGGGTTAGGGCATCATGAAGAACATCTACCCTTCTCAGCCCCATCTGTGAAACAGAAGATGGGCCCAGAAGCCCAAAGTACCCAATAGACACCACAAGTAGGGGCAGGAAATATCTGTTGCAAAAATACATGCCAGAAACTTTAACCGGGTGGGAAAATGTATAAAATAAATGTCATATGGTGTTAAAAGGTTGAAAGGGGCCAATCCTTTATCTTTTGATATTTGATTGCAGAGAACTAAAAGTGAATATATTACTATGGGTTGTGGGATATGGCTTTCAGCCATCAGCAATGTTCTTCATTCTTCCATGATGGAAACCAAACACTGAAAAGGTTTAGCTGTTTTAGGCAGGATTACAAACAGTATAATAATGTACCTTTGGTATAGCGCACTGCTAGTCCATATTATACACAGTGTATGATGAGTCTTTCCTGTACTGAAAGGCATACAGATTATTCTACAATTTGATTTTTTAGTATGTTGCTTTGTTTAGTAATTTTTCTTTCACACTTTTATTTAGTCTTCATTGTGTTTTACATCCTTATGTTGTTTTTTACCTTCTGATTACGGTTCAAACCTGCCCATAAATGGCCATTAACTACTAATCAAAGTGGGCTAGTTTTCATCTGTTCCTTATTGATCGTGCAATGTAAAAAGATGGGGACAGGCAGAAGACGACAACAGGAGCAAAAACATGTAAAAAACATCAAAAAACAATACTAAGAGACACCAACACTAAAGGTGATGCTATGCAAGAAATACTGTTAACTATTAGTTAGGCTGTGAAAAAAGACACAAAAACTAAAAAAAAACCAAAAACATTTTGTGAAGATAAGAGTAGAGTTATGGCTTCGAGAAATGGAATAGTAGGAGAGACAAACCGGTGACACTTCTTTTTATTGAGATCAGTGTGGGGCTCTTGTTTATCTATTCTGCCTCCTGCAATGACAATAAGAACTTCTTTAGCTCCTATCAGTATAGCCTAAATTCCATTGTATGGTCTTCTGATGCCTGTCCCACAATGCTCTGCACACCCTGCGTGAGACATTAGCACACCGGAATACATTCCATCTCTCGTGTTTTGCAGTGCTGAATCTCCACTAATTCTTCTCCCTTTCAGGCAAGCCTGAAGCTTCACATCACAGACGGACTCCATCTACTAACTCCAATAAATTTCACCACGCTGTGCCTCTGCATCTACTAGGCCTTGCCTCATTTATTCAGAAATGAGCAATTGCCATGGCAACGGCAGGCCTCACTTGGCATCTCTCATCTAAAAGTGTAATGATTCTGCAAAGCCAGAGTCCCACGTACACCTCCCCAAAAAATACAAATTGCCTTTGCTTTCCATCCTGAGCACATCACTGAAATCTCACTGTATCTATCAATTTCTGAGCTGCAACTACAGATTGCCTGCCATCCAGTTTTTTTTATGTCTACAATCTTCCTTAATCATAATGCGCTACCTAAAAATCATTGTTATCAGTTATTGTACAGCTCAGGTAATGTGTTGTCTTGAGGTGCCCATACACGGACAATAATTGACCAAGATAGATCTTGACTTGTTAGAGCTTGCCTGGAAAACATTGAGCTTTCTAAAGACCACTCCAACATGTAAGGCCAGTGGATACCCACTGGATATTAGGAAGACGAAGATCTGCTGGAAATTATGTATTTCCTGTAATAAATCTTTTTTGTTTCAAAAGAAATTGACGTTAAATACAGGGTCAAAATGTCAATACTGGCTGGGCTGGAAGTCACTGTGGGTAGCCAATATCTATCACAAGCCAAACTCCTACGGGCACATTTTTTTTATTTTAGGTAGCAGTATGGTCATGATAAAGCCATATTGCTGCTTTGCAAAGAAAATATAATCCTCCAGCACATTTACAAAGCACAGCGGTATACTTTGCAAATGTAATTTCCACTGTGCTTGACCACTGTGATTGACCATAAAGCAACTGAAGCCCCATTTTATTTATTGGGTGGGAGCAGTAAACGGTAATAAAGGCATACCTGCAAAGAAAATAAATACTACTTACAAATTATATTCCCAGTCTGCCCTGCCAAAATCTACTTGGAGAAGATTAATAAAGATAAAGATCTATATAATTTCCTATCTTTTAAGGAATGTTGAAGGACTGGTCCCTACTGTGTTTTGTGGTTTCCTTCACTGGCCCCTGTATCCTGTAGAGCGGAGTCGGACACTCCAGGAAGTGTTTAATGCACTTCCTTTAAAGAAGTAATTTTTTGGATTCAGTCTCCATTATTACAGATATCTCATAGTCATGAGTGGCTTGTGTATTTAAAATAGTTTTTACGTAGTGTGCTTTGTAGATTTTTCTCCCCTTTTCTGTATTTAATCGTTTTGCTCGTGTAACATGCTTAAAATTTTAAATTGTATTTATATTTTTTTCCATTTTTGAGGATTGTACCGTGATGGTCCAAAGAATCTCCAATCCAGCATTCACAACTATTAATCATGTCAAATGAAATATGACTTGGTATTATGAAAATAAAAAACTTCAAAAAGTTACATCAAAACTGTGTATTATTTTATATAGACACTCTGCGTTGTACATTATATAGCTCCGAATTTTGGCCAATTACTGCTGACAATTTGATCTGGCTGAAGGTACTCGTACCCCATTCTATGATCCTCTGGGCACCTTTCCTTTTTTGACATTTCCTCCCCTTCTTATTCCTTTTGATTCCATGTCTTTCCATTTCTTTTCTCACTCTATGACTGTTATAAATTGGTCGTTTTTATCAAATGCTGAATATAAACCATTTGCACATATAGAAATAATTCTGGCATGTGTACACTTAATACTATAAAACATTAAACACTTAAAAGTATTACTATAGAGTAATAAGCACATAAGTAACTGTACCCCTAACAAATGAAGCTGGCTATATCAGAATAATTGTGGTTACCTACCACCATCATCTGTAAGATTGTTTATATTGTGCATTATTGTACTTGTTATGTTCAGCAAAAAAGAATTTAACTGACAGAAGCTTTAATATTCTTAGTAGCCAAACCTATTGTACCCCTATACCTGTAAAGCCTAACAAAACACAAAACTAAAAGCAAATTCTAATAGCAACCAGCAAGCAATGTAACAAAAGAAAGTTATAGTCAGAAAACCTCAATTCAGACGGGAGGGAGGGTCAATTAGATATTACTATGGCACCTTAATTAAAAAGAACAATATATACCAGTCTACATTTCCCGTTATCCCTGCTTTACATTGGAAAACACAAGTTTACATGGGGAGAAGTACGAATTATAGTCCTAGGAAGTCGGTGGTGAGCAATCGTAGGAGCTTAATGTAAAATGGCACAAGAGGTCATAGTTGTGCTGGTAAGTCCACATCCAGGGCAAAGGACAACTACACAATGGACTTTTGGATTTTGTAAATTTTAGTTCCAAAAGGTAATCTTTATACAGTATAGTTTAGATATAATAAAGTTTAGATGATTGTTCACCCTAGTTTAGCCTTTATATAGGATAAATCTGTGTTGGTTCCATCTATAAAGAAAATGCCAAGTAGAGTACTATTGCGTTACATTACCATGCTGGGAAAACTCATATTTTAGCACATGGTTTCTGCAGAGTAACCTAGAAACCAAACAGTATTCTTTTAAAAGACTTTTAATGGAACAATATCATTAAAAATAGGGCTGGAAGTAAAGTGCTTGGGAAAAACTGTAATAAAAGGCTGCAGGTTGAATTTTTGAGCCGTCCTCTTACAAAAATAATTTTCAATATATATTAGCAAACATTTGTCGAGCTCAAATCTTTTTAACATTTTGCTCCCAGACAGTGACACATGCTCTAGTCTTTTCCATGCAAGTGTTTAATATACCCAAGAAAGCAAGTGCTAGTTGTTTTATAAAGTGAAGAAGGGTTTGAGCTCCAAACAGATTTTGGTTGCTCTGTTCCTTTTCGGAAGATCTGTTGCTACTATATGAGGGTAGATCGGGGGATCCCCAAAAGGGTGAATCTGTTCCAGTGACAACTCCTATAAAGTGAAATTTTAGATGAGTTATAACATTTAGTACCTGTTTCATCATTATGGATAGGAGAAACAAAAAAATCCAACTAATAGGGGCAAACAGCACATAGAGCTTCTAATCCTTCTCCACTGTATACAAAACTATGAAAAATAAGTTGAAGTCACACATTAAGAAATATTACACAATGGGAATGGCTAAATAATAGAAACATATTTGCATTGCCCAAAGTAACCAGTAAGATCACAACTGTCATTTGTCTAATGTATTTATAAACTTTCATGTTGGCCTTGTGAAAGTGCAAGTTTTCTGGCTGTCAAGCTGACCCCTAATTCTCAATGTTTTCTGAATCACGGAATTGTTAGTAGTATGCAATGGAATTCTACTGAAGTCAGAAACAGGCAATATCATTTTAGCAGATGGGAACTCATGCGTTTCTTTAATGACTATAAGTTTTTCATTTTTTGGTAAAGCTTTTTCATATGTTTAGTTTCTGATATAGGAGGATGACAGTGGTGAAGCAAAAAACCTGTCCAAGTGACTTTTTAGGGATGTCCCCCACCTTGGTGTATCTCCGCAGAATAAAGTAAAGGTAAATCTCTTTAACATGACACAGACAGCAACATAATAACTGATAATGGTCTAACTATTCCCTATACTATTCCCTAGCTATACATACAGCTTAAGACCAGGTTCACATTTCCTGCCTATTGCGTTAACATCCCAAAGTGTTTTTTTTTGCAACCTATAGGGGTGAAATAAAGTAAGAACATAAAGTCTGAATGCATTTTAGAATAAAGATTTTGAATATTTTAAAGACAGAAAGGCCAGCACAGCTCAAAGTTCGTTCTAAGTTGTTAAGGATCCTGGTGGATTCACTTTCTGGTTTACTATTTCCAAAAACCAATGGAGTCTTGAAATGTTCTTTGAGGTATTCAAGTTCTCTTGTTTTATTCTTAGTTTAATGAAAAGAAGCCGAGAGCTTCACCTGCTGGCTGGATAAAACATTATATGTATCATGTATTATATGTATAATATTTGTTTGTAACATTTTGTATAGACTTTTCTACCTGTCAAATTGTTTTTTTTTTGTCCTGACTATACAAAATAAAGAAAATGTTCACCACATTTTATTTTTAGATGCAAGAAGTACCTGAACCTGACCTAGTGTTAGTCATTGTAGTCCTAGCATAACAAAGCTCATAAAGGGAAGAGGATGCAGAACAAGCAAACCATCACTTGTTGCAGTGCAAGTAATAGGAGAGATGACTTCATCAGTGCGTGTCTTCTCCTTTCATTGCCCAGGTCAGATAATGAAAAAATTATATAACAATTGGATTCCTGTACCCTTGGAAAAGGACTATATGGACAGAAATACAACAGTAAAAAGATTATATATATATATATATATATATATATATATATATATATATATATATATATATATATATATATATATATATATATATATATATTTCAAGAAATACATTAAAACCATTGGCTGGTGAAGTAAATAATGTAGTAACAAAGGCATCTTGCAAGTAATTTTTGCATAAATGGGCAAGCATAATGATCTAAGTGACTTTGCCTGGCCAAATTGAGATGATGACTTCTAAAAGAGAAGGTTTTATAAAGAATTCATGGTTAGTACATAGAAAAAGTTGGCGAAGAAAGTTTAATATAGTCATGGTACCTAAACCTAATGATATGCATGGTAGATGGGAGGCTAGTCTATCTGCTCTGATCCAATAGATGAGCTACTGTATCACATATTGCCAAAAAACACACTACACTGGTTTTTTTCAATGTTTTTATTTATTTTTATTATTATCAAGGAGGGAATCATTAAATTAACTTTCAGGTCATATGGAACCCTTGTTGTAATTACTATATTCACAGCTCACAGTAAATTAGCTTGGTGGTCAACAGGAAGAATGCTTCTTGTATTTGGGAATGTAATTGGGAACAGATAGCCAATGGCATCAGTTAAACTGACCCGAGAGGCAACAACTGCTTATTGCTCAAGGAAACCCTAACAACCTGTTGAGTAACCCTAGGGTTTCACGGGACCCTGGTTGAGGAACACTGGACTATACTGTCCACCATTTAAAGTGTCGATATTGAAGGAAGGTGACACAGTCTGATGAATTATGTATTTCCTTGGATCATGCAGCTAGTTGGGTGCATGTGTCTTCTATACTCATAGAAAAGATGGCAGCAGGATACACTATGGGAAGAAAGTAAATCAGTAGAAGCAGCATTAGAATGAGCTGCTATCTAGGTGCCACATTACAACAGCACACCTTTAGAAGTCTTGTAGAGCCCTTGTCTCGATGGATCAGAGCGGTTTTGGTGCCACATGGGGTCCGACATAATTTTAGGTAGATGATTTTTATGTTTTGAATGAACAGCATATTTTATCTGCCTTTGATTAACTGTTTACCTTGAGTTTACCTTATAAATCAAATGCAAATATTCACAATTCTCTCAGCAGAACAAAAACACAAAAATGTCAGCATGTGCAGGTATTAAAAACATTTCCCTAAATAACTGATACAATCTACTACAGATTTGTAATCAAGTAAGCTGAAAAGAAAACACTTTTAAATCATTTTCTTGTGTAGTATGTTATATTATTATATATAAACACATATTTATTGTTAAATGTAGGATGATTTTTCACATTATACTTTCTAATATATTCAAGTTTACCAATCTACCTAAAAACAATTAGTAAAATGCTATGATGTAATATTTATTGCGTGTAGAATTTTCCAGTTTGGAGAGAACCTTACAGTTCATGAATCATAAATGCATGTACTAACAAACTCCATGGTAAAGTCTAGAAAGATCTACAGGTTATGAAGAAAATCTAAAATGGAATATTCAGCAATCCAGCAGTTATCTCTATTTCTCTTTACTAGTCTTTACTAAAAAGTCCTGGACTCCAGAACCCGAGATTTGAGCTCATCTTAACATTCAGAGGTTCATACCATTTACCAGTTAGATGATATATATCACACATACACCAACACAGAAGCATTGTGTTTGGCAAACCAGCAGTGTTCCCTACCAATTCCCTACCTTTTCAGTTTAGTAGACGAGGTTCTGACTTTTGGCTGAACCTGACTTAAAATTTATAAGCTTAGACTTTTTCATGCAAATATATTCTATAAATAGAACATATAGATACCGGGTTTACTATAATATCCTGCAACTAAGCTGCGCTATTTTATCCTGGCACAAAAATATACCCAAATACTTTTTCTGTTTTTTTTTTATTAGATTTGTTAATGGGCCTAAAGCACTTTCTTGTTTTCTACCTTAATTTAAATGATCCAGCTTAGAATCCCTGAATAACTTATTGTCCTTCTGCTAAGTTACTCCACTCAGTCCATATTAAACTTGTGACACATTTAAAGGAAATGTATGATTTTTTTTTAGATATATGATGGAATTCATTTAATATAACCCAAGCATATATATACATTTTTGTTGAATGGGAGCAGATAAAATTGCAAATATATAGGCTCTGCTCCATGCATAGAGGTTGTGCATGGTTCCATGAAAGCATTATATGTTAATGATTGAGATAAAAAAAAGAAACAGTTGCATGGGAGACAATTAGATTCTATAGAACATGATATTTATTTTCTATGAACAATTGGTACCTAAATTGTGTAGTAGTATAAAATGTAATTGAAGTATGACCTATACTATCATTTCCTATTATAATGGTCCTAAAATAAATTTGCTATGTTATTACACAAGGCTGTTTTTGGAAACTTATAGCAAAATAAGGATCCTGTTTTTATTATTTTTTTCTTTTTAGGGACAGTGATTTTCAAATGAGTCCAATGAGATTTGAAAATTACAGTACTGAGCTAACAAAAGCTCTGTGAATTAAACCTATAGTGTTACAGGTTGAAACCCTCGAGAGGTGACTAGGAAATACAAGGCTGGATTTCTGGCTGGGTATGTACACACCATTATTTCTTATTGTAGTCAGTTCTAGGTGCAACAAAATAAATATTGTTTATCCTAACCGGAAAGGGATAAAGCGCTTCAGTGGCTATAGTAAACAAAACTGTTTTAATCTTGTTTAGTAAATGCACAAACATCCATTGTATTCCTGGAAGTGCAGCTAAGAGAATGGCAAAAATAATGGGCACCCACCATAAAGCTTCATGTTCTCCAGAATTTTAGGGGCAGGAAGGCTAATAAAATAAAACAGTAATAAATAAACTATTTTTTAAAAAAGCAATTATCCCTCCCAAGAATACTTTTAGGTTGAGTTAGATGCAGGTATGACACAAATAGTCATATAGAGAGAACAGCAAGAAAGATTTGTAATTTTTTCATCAGACCATAAACATCCAACACGTTTCATGCGTCAAATAACTCCCCCTTCATCAGGGCAACAATAGAGAAATACAACAGAATACATTTCAAATCAAAACAAGATATAATAATTTAAGTATAAAATGTTTAGTATTATTAAAATGTACAATATAATGCCTCAAACAGAAACCTATTGCTTTTAGCAGAGTTTTAAATAATGTAAGAATCGTGAGTAATACTCCCCTAATAAACGTCATCGATCAGTAAAACCTTAGACAAATCAATAAATAATGAGCAACCATTTCCACATATTATTAATATGCAATCACTTTATTCCTGGGCGTCCAGCTAGAGCAGGAAAGCGCCAAAATAAACAGGCGCCCGCCACAAAGCGTCAACTAGCAGGCAACTCCACACTCTGCAGGCTCTCCGAGGCAGAAAGGCTGGTAAAATAAATTAGTAATAAATGAGCTGCTGTTTAATAAAACAATTATCTCGCCCAAGGCTCCTACAATAATCAGCTCTGCCTTGCAGCAGTAACCTTAGGAAATAATTTTAGGTTGAGTCGTATGCAGGTCTGACACAAATGATAATATACACAGGGGAAATGAGTCTGGCTTTGCTTTCCCTGTTCTCTTTCTCCCTTGTACCTAAAGAACATATTAATCCATGTCACTGTTTTTAGAAATGCGGTGACAGAAATACACCTTTATTGTAATGTGTCTTTTTTTTTTTTT
>NC_092869.1:9923731-9943167 GCF_032062135.1 Pyxicephalus adspersus
AATAAACATATATTTTATTTGCTGTATTTTACTGACGCCTATTAAATGCTTGAAAAGACAGACTAAAACAGCAATGCTTACAGCTTGTCTAAGCAAAAAAAAAAAAAAAAAGAAAAAGAAAAAAGGAATATTCATTCAATATTTATTTAATTAATGAATCTCCTCCCCCTGCAGAGATGGTTCAGGGAGTTCACAGGCGCGGGCAGTAAGCCCATCTTCCTGATATGTCTCATTAGTAGTACACGATGATTAGTAGTATGTGACTGTGATGTTCATTCAGTAACTATATCTTGCACATGGTGATAAGTAGACAAAAACATTTAGATGAGCAGATAAACACAATCACATCAACAGAAACTGAGATATCGGATATGGAGGTAGTTTAGATGCTGGTAAACTGAAACAAGTAAACAGACTACTCCGTGACATAGCTGAGAAAGGGCAGGTAAGGATTGTTTGGGAAAACAGGTGGGGAGACATCTAGTTATGTATAAAGTAGAATGATGATCAAAGGAAAAAAATAAATACATGCCGCAGTCTGTCAATAATAGTATTATTCAGTCTGGTAAATTGGTCTATTTTCAGCTTTCTTTAGTAGGGTGACAACCCTATCCCTTCAATGGTGAAATCTCACAGCGATCTCGTCACCCTGTAGACAAAGTAGTTTAACATTATTAGATAACTAGTTTGTCTTCTCTACTAAAAAGTATTAGCTGGAGTTGGGCATAAAGTTTTTCTGCATAAGAAAGTTTAACCCATATAAGAAAAAGGTAACATCGCAGAAGCCTCGCAGTATTCGAGCTTGCCCCATTCCCTAAAAATGTTTGCTTGAAAAAAGTAAATGCTAAAAAAAACACAAAACAAAAAAGTAAAATTCATTACTAAATACTGTTATTAAAAGTTTTATCTTAACAGAATATTCTTCATGATAGTGGGCCTTTGATTTAGGACTCACTACTGACTTAGATGACCTTTGTATTCCAGCAAACTAGAACATATCTACATGCAGTAGTGTTGTTGATATTTGGATGTGAATTATACCTGTTTCATCTCAGGAATTAAAAAAAGGATTTAGATCTAGAAGGTCAGAAAGATAGCCAGGCAACCGCTATTTATAAAGGAAGGTTAGTAATGACAAATAGTTTATTTCCTTTTGCATTTTTTTAATGGACAGAACTTTATTTGTTCATTTTTAGCTAATGTGTTGCACCTTTAGAATAAAAAAACAGCAATCCATAAAAACTAGGTACAATTTACTGACTTCCCTTAAACCTGGAAATCTGGGCAACTTTCAGTATCAATAAGAGAAGTTGTGTTTTTAATAAAAGAATATTATATATCTTGAACATGGAATAAATGTCCTGGAATTATAAAAGGTACAAGGCAGTAATTAACTATTGGGCTTGTTTGTCCATACATATTCATGTTGGTGACTTCACTTTTCTGTGCTTCAGTCGGAGAATGTACTTTGGTCATAGACTTCCCCCAGCTAGTAAACAGACACTCGAGGAGAAGAAGCCCACTGAGGACATCATGAAAGTGTTGTAACCTCTTGTACGGACCAGTAGAATCCTGGTTTCAAATATTACCAGTCCTTTTTTTAGAGTAATGCTCTATACACCAATGCTAGATAATTGTCTACCAAGACGAATGCTGCATTTAATGACCAACAGCGAACAACCACTCTCATTTTCTATGGTGGAAGATGCTGCAAGATGCGTCCCATTTCTCTTTCCCCCTATTTTCTACCAAGAGCCGAACAGCTATGTGTACACAGTGCTTATTCGTTCTTCTGTTGCTGGAATTTAATACGAAAGATGGTTTTCAGGAACAGAAATCTGTCATGTTTATTTAAGTGGTTCAACAGTGGTCCCATGAGAACATTTGGGAACCTTATTGTTGATTCCACTGCAACAAGTTGGTCACGGTCATGTGTGCTAATGTGTTACCTACATTTTGGTTTGCTGTTCTCACGTATGAAATGGGCCTAGTTCTAACATTTTTAATATTATTTTCTTTTATGTGTAAAGCACCAAAATATTAACTAAAATATTAGATAGACTGAAGTATACTATGACACAAAATGACATAAGGACCCTGCCCAATCAGCATTTCAAAAATTCTGTGTATTTGTTTAAAGATCTGCCTAAAGTTAGGTTTGAATACAAACCATATATTTTAATGCTTAAAAACTGAAATTATTTTGGCCCTAAGAACAGGTACCACAGGGAGTATACTTTTGTATTTATATACCATAAAAAGCTGCTTCCCTTGTGCATTTTACTATGTTTATGGGCTCTGACTTATATGATTTCTAGGGGACTAGATCAGTGCCAGCAGCAGGCCAAACTTTAGGTGGTGTGGATGAGCTTTTGCCATAATCAGCAAGCATACTTGGAGATTATGGCACACAGTTGCCTTTTTCTAAGCACCCCGCAGCAATGACAGTTCCTGGAACCTGTACTGCTGCAACCCCCAAAGCCGCCATCCTCACTGCTAACTTTTTTGGGCCCACCACAATCCTCATCAGCCATTGGGTGTTCACTGACAATTTATTGGTGGCATTGTTCCCAGAATTTATTTCTAATTGTTGTTGTGCTGACAACAGAGCTGGGCTCTGCACTGTAATACACATGCGTAGTACAATGTTAACAAAAGCTCCACTTTAATCCAGGAAAGTAAAATTAAATCCATTCTCAGTCCTGCTTTTTCTCAACCTATCCTGCACAACCTTGGAGGAAGGGGGATTTGTAATCAAAGCTACGTACACACGATAATCGACTCAGGGCGGATATCGGGCGAGAATTTGGCGTGTGTACAGCGCCCGTCGTCCATCGTCCAAACGACCGTCTTGGCGGATCCACGGACGATGGACGACGAACGATCATTATGCAAGGAAAGGGAGAGAGCGCGCAGCAGGGTGCCGCTCCATTGTTCTCTCTCTCCCCTCTCCATAGAGCAGAATGGTGCTGTATGTATGTTCATGCATCGTGCAGTGCTTAGTCGTTGGAAAGGATCATGAAAGATCCTTTCCAACGACTATAATTGCACGTGTGTATGCAGCTTAACTTTCGTACTTCTCCATTGATTAAAACAAATTGAACTGGATTGTAAACCATAAGCCTGGTGATTCACCCTACTTCACTTACAATGGACAGTCTGGGGTTCTCCTCTTCAAATCTATTGGATGTTAGTAGTCTCTTGACTAAAATACTAACAGATATAAATACCACCTACTAAAGTTGTTACCCAGTGCTCCACCCACATATTGCAAATAAATCTTCTTGCCTTCTGGGTAAACTCTACCCAACTGAACCTTTCACCCACCGAGCAACAGCACTGAATATTGATGTCATATATTTAAATAAAGGAAAAGAACCTAAACTTGTATGTTGTAAAAACAGGAAACATATATTAAAAAGGTATATACACATTTATAGGAGATATAAACTAAAACTTTTACATGGGTCTTTGAATTGGGACGTATAAGGCAAAAGCTGATCCTGTTCAATTCTTTCCTTGAACTTAATTAGTTTCACTTTTTAATCTTCCAAGCATCTAAAAAATTGAATAAATATTGTTTTAATATAGAGATAGAAAATTCTCATTAAAATTAGTAGCAAATTTATAAAATGTATACCTTTTTTAAATAACACTTTTCAGTTCAATATTAGGGTTTGATGATCTCACAAACTTCCAAATTGTAGACTTTCCAGACTAAAGCAACTTGATACTTCCTTTACCATGTAAAAAATCACTTGAAGGTCACAATCAAAGTGGAATAAAAAAAAAGAATAAAGAAAAAGTCTTTAGGCGGCAGAAAAGGAAGGAAACACCTTTATTAATAAATAGGGATCACTAACATCATTCTAAAGTATTACATTTTCTTAAATTTAATTAGAAAAAAATAACGGTACTCAAAAATGCACTTAATCATACAAATGGTCCTCCATGATCGGTAAGTTGTACCTTCATTCCCCCCATCCACAAAAACTTTAAGGACGTTGAGGAATTTAATCAACACCAAAAAGTCCTACTTATGGATATAAGGTATAGTAACAAATAATGACAGTATATTTTTTAACAGATCATACATATCAGACTTTTAATAAATCTAAGCTAATATATATATATATATATATATATATATATATATATATATATATATATATATTTAGAAATGTTATACAATTCCTGCTGTGGTAGATTTTACATAATAGCAGAACTCATTAGGAAAGATTCATTCAGCCTCTTTTAGTGGATGGGACTGGATGGTTCCATCCAGGCAATATAGACTTTAGCATAAAAGAAATAGAAATCAGTGAATTTTACCAAAATTCATAGGTGGTTTATAATTCCCTTGAAAATTACCTGCAATCAATATTTGGTAATGTCGCATTTACTACTTTTTTAATATACCCATAACATTTGATTTAAAAACCGGCTTCAGTCTTTGGTAATTAAACTATCAAATGACCCTTAAGTATTAACTTATTAACTTATTTTATTACCAAGAGTGGGTATATCTCTCTAAATTTTGTTACTTAATACTTAAAGTCAAAAAGTGTGCACGAAAGTACCGTACTTACTTCCCCCGGGGACAATATTCTCTTTGGGAAGCATTAAACTTTTTAGGCCACAGTAATTTGTTAGTAATTTCCATTACTTTATTTAAGTAATTTGGCTTTGTCTTGAACCGTGTATACTAATATTACATACCCCTCTCCCCTACATGGCTAGTTCATGTCATTACCAAACCTGGTTGCGATTTGGTATAGTTTGCGCACTGCTAAATGGATATCTTGCTAGCTACACTCTGGCAAATGGTCTGCTCCACAAGCACATACTTTATAATCTCTGCAGACACGTTTCCGTTCATTGAATATGTTATTGGATGTGTATTTGCTTTTGGTCACTGCATCATCACTCTATACTGCCTTACTGCATATGGTAAATAATGACATCTTGTCATCTGTGGGAAGTCCAAAAAATATTAAACAACCCGAGTGGCTCTAGGAGAGCTTAGCTGTGGTAGAGGTGGGGAAATTTTATTGTTAGACTTGCCGAATATGAAGGAATGGTATTTGTGGGATAATAGGGGTTTGGACAAAACAAGGTCCTGGGTAAACATGGAGTGGGAGCCTCAAATGCACAATATTTGAACTTCCTGCATCCCTGCCATTCTATTAATTGTGGTACTGGAGAAGAACCCTAAAGATGTCCTTACCTCAAAATTGGCCATGTAGGTAGGAGTGGTATTTGCATGGAAAAGGGTATCAAGAAGGCAGGCACAGCTTTGGACTTTGAAAAGTGAGCCCCTGGGCAAATGTAAAGTGTGAACCAAAAATACAAACATTCCAGCCGTCTGCAACCCTGTCATTCTGTCTACTGGGGCCCTGGAGAAGTTGCCTAGTTTGCCCTACCCTAAAACTGGCGAGTGGTATTTGCAAGGAAATGGGAGTCAGATAAATATTTTTATAGATTTTGCATTGCTGAGTTGGAAAGGGGGTGAATAATAAATTTAAGTATGATCTAAGTCTGGAATGGGGTAACTTAAGTGGGGAAAGTGAGGACAGTGATATTTAGAGGGCCACTGCTGAGCTAAGGATAGGTATACAAAGATGGTCCATTGGCTTACTGGCACGCACTGGCAGATCTGGGTACATTAGCATACTGGCGCACACTGACATACACTTTCCCAGGCACATTACTGTGCTAAAGAAAGAAAATGCAGAATAGAAAAAAAAGACGTGAAAATGTCAGTGAAAGTGTGATTTTTTTTCTTTGTACATACAGACACTATTGTTTCTCTTGAAGCTTTTTATCTAACAAGCAGACTTCTGCTAGTATATGTGTGAAATGATCTAAATAAAAAATCTTTTGTTTTTGTCTGTACTTCCTTTGCAGTTCGACAACTCACTAAACTGTTTAGCCTTTTGTGATTGTAAACGTGAAGCTACTGGTGCCTCACATCTGAATAAACATGTACATTTCTAAGCTTAACAAGATGTTATGGTATTTTTATAAAAATAAGAAAAACTTTTTACATATAGGTATAGTAGAGTTCCATCCAAAAAACTTCCTCTAAGTAATTTCATCAGACATGTCTTACCTCCCTTAACTTTTTTTATTACTAGATTTATCTCCCAGATAGTCTGTCTTCTCCAGGTTTGGAGAGCTATAATAAATTAGGCCTAATCTGTGTAACCTGGAAAAAACCCAAACCATCTAAATGACAAGCAAAAGTAACTCTGATTCTAAAAGAAAAAATAAATCATAATACATGACTCCAGACAAATATTAAAACACCAGTAGTGTTCTCTGTATGGTCTCCATTTCCCTGATTGCATAGCTAGCTCATCCACACCTATCTACCACCTACTCTAGGACTGCTCCCACTGGACAATATGATGGCAGCTAGGAAAGGCTTGGTCCTTTCATGTCATGGAAATACAGCTTCTACTAAAGTATATCTGAGATCCAAAGGAAGGGACTTTCTGGACAATTCGGGAAATTCAAAACTTTCAGCTTTATCCCTCCTAGCAGTAATACCGAGTGTGAGTCGGGGTGGAGTGTGACTCGGGGTGGACTCGGAAAAGCAATATTACAGAGTCACACTCAGAGTCGCTAAAAACATAAAAAAAAACACTTACCTTGTTCCGTTGGCATCCCCCGGCGTCCTGCTGGTCCCTGCAGGTCCTCGGGACACGTCTTCTTTCTTCGATCTTCAGCCAGGCAAATGCAGTGACGTTCTCTGGGGTTTCCTGGTGATGTCGGTGCATACGTCGGTGCGGGCGGGGTGGAGTGGTGGGAAATTTAAATAAATTTGTATTGGATTCAATACAAAATAGCTGTATTGAGTCCAATACAAAGAAATCTTTATATAATTTAATATATATATATATATTATACATAATATTGTACAGTTATTTTACAGGTTTCTGTACTTGTGTTTTTCAGATTTTGCATGATTTGCATGAAATTATGGACAGAATTAGAACGCTTAGGGGGGTAATTAGCTGCAGGTTTGGTTCTATAGTGATGGGGCAGTCTGTGCATGAAGTTGTATAGCTCATTGTATAGCTCATTCTTGCAAAAATCTTCATATAAAACCTATAGGTGTTTCTTCTTTTGTATAACAACAATGTGGCCTACAACCATGGTCTTGGTAAAATAAAAGCATAAAAAGTGAAGGGATTAATGAATGAACTGTATTGTGCTGGATCAGTTTGGCTCAAAGAAACAAAATCAAATATATTCTACCCCCCTTCCCCATTGTGCCCAGTTGCCCTCACTGCACTGCTTCCTCCATTATTTACCTTTGATGTAGGTTCTACTGGCCATGACCAGTAATTACCATCATGGAGGATATTGGCTGCATAATGAGGCTTAACAATGACACTGGGGAGTGGAACCCAGAACAAGACTAAATGATAGTGGCAGTGAGGGGACCTGGAGAACAATATGGCTGAATGTAGAGGATACATGAGTGGGCAGTGGCTGAACGGAGATGACCCATCTGCTGCAAATGAGGAGAGGTAGTTGCATTACTCTCCCTTCAGTGTGCTCATGATCAGTATAATCTGTTGCAAGTTCTGCAATTGACCCAATTATATAAACTAAAATTTGATAAAAGATGACATTTGAGAGCCAAACCAAGTTGCTGGTCATTAGCTATGGCAAGGGTTGTAGGTTGATAGCACTTTTTTAGTGCAGGGGTGCCCAACAGGTGGATCGCAAAGGCAACACTAGTAGGTCGCGGAGCCCTGCCTTTCAAAATAAACTCTACCGCGCATATGAGTTATTAAGTCCAAGTTTTTATTGTTGGTAGATCATTTTGACTTGGTAATTTTAAATGTAGCTCACAAGCCAAAAAAGTGTGAAATTCTGTATAAAACCAAGGGAGTAGTGAGGGATGGAACAAAACATTAAAAAACTTTTTTTCATTGACCACATTTTTTTTTATTCCTTTGATAAACATTAAATATTAATGTCCCTTTTGATTTGATCTCTAGCCTGTGTAAAAGTAGTTCAGTTTCTCCATCCTGAGTCTAATTAGGTGTTATAAGAGGTGGAATTAGCTATATGACCTGAATGTGAGAAAAATCTTATATAATGTTGAGCAATAATTCACATGAACTATAATCCACATGCCAATTTATCATTCATTTTTAAGTATGACCAAATGAACACGAGAATTACAGCTCTGCTGTCAAGAGCTGGCCTTGTGTATTATGGGATCAGCTTTAGATACACCTTTTTATGAAAACCATAAATTCTTTTTAAGAAATAATAGCTATGTGTACAGCCTTGTAATGGTGTAGCTAATGGTGTAGTTAACATTATCACTGTACCCCTCACATCCCCAGCACAAATAGACTTGCTTATTCCTTCTACCAACATGGTTGTGGTCCTAAACTATTCCGATGTTGTTGATCATGAAAGATTTTCAAGATTGCAAGAAAATCCTCGATTATGTGGCCTACAATATAGTACAGGAGTTTATTATGGCTGATGGATTCATCAATACTTTATTAAACTCTAAATAATGACAAGACCTGCTTGACATGGATTTACATTGGCTACAGCAGCTTTTTATCCAAAAAAATACCTATATAAGTAAGGGTCAACATATTAAAAATAAACAAAGACAGACAGAGGAGGTTTTTTGGGTGTCCACCAAGATAATTTGTCAAGTTCCAGTAGAAACAACAACAAATCACCAAAAGAGAACCTGATGGGCCCAATCTTGTAAATTTTTGAAAGACCTCCAAATGCCCCCAAACCATCTATGTTGCTGTAAGAAGAAACAGTACCTCTCTGAGTCTAATAAAAAATGAAACAAGGGTAGGCAGATGGGATCTTCGGTCACCGCTCCTTCAAGAATTACTTTTGATCAGCACCTTGTCCTTTTCCCTGTGTCTCCATCAAAGCCAATAGCCAATGAAGACCAACCAGGTATTATTTTTTTCCCCCTACAACTTCCTCATCCCTTTCCTTTGACTATTCATCCACTTTGTCATGTGGTCCCTTCATCCATTTTCTGCGACAGTGATATAGTATTGTCTGAAAAGAGCTGAGGACTCTGTTGTATTAAGAGACTTAACTGCTTATGGATGTTTTTCTTTTTATTATTATTTTTATTATGAATAAATAAGACGTCTGAAAGATTTCCCCTTTCCTTAGTGAAGTCCAACTGAGTTCTACAAATTTACAGTCATTTTAAAAGGGACCAGATTGCTGACCATGTTACGACCAGTGTTTAGTGTATTTAACAATAATTTTATTGAAAATTTTTAAGAGGAGCATAACGAGTGAATATATGACTATAAAGTAACAGGTCAGAAACAAAGAACAGGTACGCTCATAGACATTGCAGCAACATCGAGAAGTTGAGTTGACACATATGGAGCAATTGGAGAGGAATTGTACCCAAAGTTGTGGTCCGCGCGTTTGCGTAAAGGGGGCCAGTGTTAGCATAAGGTACACATGATAGATGTTTAAGGCACAGGTGTGTGCCCAGTGTTTAGTGTATTGGAACTATAACTATATGATGATTTTATTTGTGAAACACTCATTATAGGGTATTGTTAGAAAAATCCCAGTTGAACTGATATAATACTTCCATACATCACACTGCCCAATCACACCTAATTATTGGTGTAGATTTCTAGAAGCTCCAGCCCTTGTGTCATCTGATTATTTTAGTAAAAGCTAGAAAGTGCCATTGTTGGCTGCATGCTGCCCTCCATATGCAAAGTTACTTTTCAACAGTATATGGAGCCTACGAGAAGAGAAACACAAGACATATTTACACGTCCCGAACCATAAAAAAATTATGGCTATTTACAGCTTCTCCTCCATACCCCTCAGTTTTCTTAAAAATCTAATTTTAGACTTATAGTTTAAGCTTGTCTTACCCCTGTGAGCTTTAGATCTTGGTGGGGGACCTGTGATGACCTTGTATCTTTGAGCGTTACTAGTTGTGCACTCCACAACCCACCCACAGCAAATATTAATCTCTGCAGCAAACAACAAAGTCTCTTCAGACATCCTGTCCCTTAGCTGCATCACAATTTATAGATATTATATGTAAAGCCCACAACGTTGTTGTTGTGATGGCAATAGTCATTTTTTTAAAGGCAGTAATATATAAGACATAAAAGAAAAAAAATAAACTTACAGATTAAAAAGAGGGTATTACAAATAATCACAAAAACATTTTGAGGCTTAGTGCGGCCCCCTACTTTCTTTGCTGCTCTAGTCAATCTATAATAAGTACCAAGTAGTAGAGATCAGTAATTCTGCAACAGAAAGTACCTGCCTTTGTATTCTGCAATATAGCCAATATCAAGGGAAAATGTTCTTCATTTCTACTTTAAGTTTCTTTCATTCCATCAACCAATTCCAAGGTAATGCAAAGGTTGATATTCATACTCAGTCGCATCAGACAACTAAAAATTCAACAGGTGTGGGCTATAGCAAAAACGGTTTTATAATTATTGACAGATGCTGCGTACCAAACATAGCGACACCCTAAAACCACTCCATTACCAATAAAATAAGTAACAAATACTCCAAAAGTCTCATATTTATAGGCCCAGTATATATTGGACCTGTATCTATGAACATCAAGGATAAATCTAAAGTTTCCCTTGATGCTTGTATATCAGGCCTAGAGATGCAATGTATTAGTTATCTTTCTGTTTTATTCCATGTACAGTCATCTAAAACATCTAATTGTTGACCTAATTTGCAGTATATAACAACAATAATCACTGGTTTTTCAAGATAGCTAAAAATGGGAATATGTGTAAGGAAAATAACAGTAAACAAGTCTTTAAAAAATCTATGCTTAGAACACAATGAGCAAAACTAGATATCTGATTTTTATGTGCTCTGAATAATCAGAAAAAAATATATTTTGTAAAGCTCTAATAATAAAAGGTGCGACAACATAAATGAGGTATGTGTTACAGTAATGTACATAGGAAAATCCAATCTTATCTTTATACATTTACATACGCTTTGAACAAAAAGTAAAATAAACAACTGCATAAATGTAAAGTTGTATTTGTACTGTACACTATTTTATCTTTTATTAGTACTTAAGATCTCTATCACAAGAAAGCAAGTACACTACACAGAGAATACAAAGAATACAAAAAAAAACCAAGTTATTCTTTACTTTACTGTTATATTTTATGTGTAAGTATAAGTACGCACTATTAAGTATAGGTATGTACAACATTCACTGGTAACAAACTGATTGAATATACTAAATACATATTAAAATATTAAGAATAATAATAAAGTTCTTGACTTATTTTTTAATACATAACAGATAAAAATTCTTTGTACCGGAGAATATAAAGAAAAATTTTACACATACAGGATGACCTGTTACTCCAATTCCATTCCAAGGAAAATTTAACGTAAAATAAATGTGCCAAACTGATTCATTCTGAAATTTTTGTGTTCAAGGTTAAAAAACATATATATGGATATGAACTGCACATCATTTATTAGACTATTTATTCTTTGTATATTTTATATATTTTTTTGTGGGTCATTATCTAAAAGCTATATAGTAAACCTATGGAATTTATATAGTATCCTCATAAAGCGGTCATACATAAAACACTGTATATATTTTCTTTATTAATTGCCAGCCTCTTATTTGTGAAGGAGGCTCTCTGTATGTGAAAGGCTGGATCCTGCTTAGCTGCAGGTTTTACAGTGAACCAGATCAATCCCAAACAGTAAATGGATATTATTAAACAGCAGGGGGTTGTGCAAACTGGGAAAGAGAACTCACAGAGGACTGTCTTTGAGCAGATCTAGGTAGCCTGCTGAGAGAGGGCAATTGCAGGCATGCTTTTTCCTGCCAATCTTCAGCGTTTTCCAATCTAGATACTATGGCAACGGAACCTAAGAACCATAAGCTTGCTAACAAGCTGTCTTGATGAAACTGTCTGCTTGCACAATTTCATGTGTTTAAACAGAATGAAGACGCGTATGGATCTTTGTCAAACTGATTATCATTTGGACAGTCGAATTAATAATTGTCTGCTGTATCTTTTTTTTTTTTTTGCTTTTTTTTTTTTAATGTAAGCCCATCAGTGTCTTATTCAATTAAACACAACACCAGTGTGTGCTTTTATTTTCAAATTTTGAAATGGAAAAATATTTTTAAATGTTTTATGTCACAGCGACACGTTTTCTGCAGGGGCGTGTAACGTGTTACTCAAAATCAGACAGGATAGACTAAAGCCTACCTAAGCCTATATTTCTAGGTGGTCGTCGCCATTTACAGAAAATGTCTGTTTCTTGTAAATCCAATGTACTTATTTACCCTATCTGCTAAGCATTGATATCCACACTGAACTTACACTTATACCCTATCACCGAGCAGGCCGCAAGCTGTTCATGAGAAAGACTAACTGCTATCGGTACATTCCACCCTATTTTACCCACCTCGCATTGCAAAGCTTTATGTACTGGGCCAGAGTAAAATAATAATAGATTGCAGTTTGTGTCATGGCTGCAAGAGTATTTTCCTTTGTGTTACCTGTGTTTAATACACAGCAAGCTGCTTTTATGAAAGAGCTGTTTTACTAAAAATATCCCTTTCATCCCACTCGTCGCCAGAATGTACAAAAACAATTAGGGATTTCAGCATTTTTAATTTTTTTTTTTTTTTTTACATAACTCGATGTAGCCAGCTCTAGTGAAATAACCAACACATGTCAGCAATAAATGACAAAATATAAAAGAAAGGAACATATATTTAGAGTCTTTGACAAGCAGAATATTAATGCAGCTTTACCCACTGGAACTCGGCAGGCTGGGGAAGTGAAAGGTGTTAATGGTGTTTGTTTTACTTACAGCCCAAATCCACCTAGTTGACAAATGTGATATTCTGAGGAGGGCAACAAAATAATCAAGTTTGTAAATAATATTTATTACATTTTTTTTCCACTTTTTAAAATACTGTTCAATAGGATTTATGTGTTGTACAAAAATGTATGCTCAAGCTAAATGGCTTTATTCCAAAATGATAAAGATGAAAAAGATCAAAACATGTCAAAAGGTGATTCTCATCCTCTATAAGAAAAGAACAACCAGCCAGAGTTTAGTAATTCATTTTCTTTTTGGGGAAATTTTTGTGTTCCCATGTGGCAGTTGGAAAATGGGCCAGACTATCTTGGATACTATTAATATTATTATTACACAGTATTTATATAGCGCCATCATATTACACAGTGCTGTACAAGATCCATAGTCATGTCACTAGCTGTCCCTCAAACAGGCTCACAATCTAATGTCCCTACCATAGTCATATGTCTTTAATACAGTCGAAGGTCAGTTTTGGGGGGCAAACCAATTAACTTAACTGCATGTTTTTTGGGATGTGGGAGGAAACCAATGCAAACATGGGGAGAACCTGCAAACTCCATGCAGACTGAGTCCGGTGTCCTGGCCGAGAATCGAACCTGGGACCTAGCGCTGCAAAGGCCAGAGTGCCAACTGGTGAGCCACTATGCTGTCCATACTAAAAAGCATATGTACATTTATTGTGTACAGAAAACAAAGATAACTTCAAATGTAATATATTTCTGGAAGAAATTGATCTTACATTTTAGCACATTTTGAAATGGACATTACAAAGGTGTTGTGGTAGTCATGCAATAAACAATAATAAGTAAAACAAGCAAAAGGCAAGACATTCTGATTTCTGATTCCAATGTTTAGATCAGGGGTCGGCAAACTTTTTGGACTACTAGGCCATTTCAGGAGGTCAAGAAGGCACACTAGGCCAGAAGAAACAAGGTGTCCTAGTTTTTTCCAACCGTGACTGCAAGCGAGCAGCCTCAGTCTTCTGAGCAGTAGTCTCTGTAGGCGTGCATTTTTTTGGCAGCGAAATGCCCCTTGAGATTCGACCGCTTGAAAGTGCTGTTGATGTCATTGCGCACTAAACACAGGGCTTTGTTGCCACATTGGACGAAAAATAATTTGTTAGTCCATTCGGGGCTGAAGACACGACGTTCGAGGTCAACCTTCCGGAGACTGGTAGCTGCGCGTTGCTTTTGCTCTTTAGGCATAGTAATTGGGATTACTGTGCGGGAACTCGATAATATCGCGGAAACTCGCGATAACGCGACAATTCAATTAGAATAGTTAGATGGTCCTTTGTCATGGTATTTGGGGTAAAATTAGTTTTTCAACTGTCCTAGAAAAAGATCCACATGTCTGTAACAATGGTATGGGCCCCAATCTGCCTCTCAACCATTTTTGGTATAACTGCCCTCAAATCTCAGGTATTAATTGCATTACAGTATGTAGACATGGCCAAGATGACCTGCTAAAGTTCAAATCAATAATCAGAAAGAGAAAGAAAGATGATTTTGGTCACTTTGAACATAGCATGATTTTTTTGGGCCAATGGACTGGTTCGAGTATTTCATAAACTGTTTATTTGTTGGGATGTTCACACACAAGCATTTTACGGCCTATAGAAAATGGTCTAAAAAAGGGAAAATATCTGGAAAGCCATGTGTTGTGAATGTCAGAGGTCAAGGAGAATGGTTTGGTTTCCACATTATGAAAGCATAGATCCATCCTGTCTTGTGTTATTTGTTCAGGCTGGTGGTGGTGTAACAGTGTGCAGGAGTTTTTTTGGCACACGTTGGGGCACCTAGTACCGAGCATTGATGGAATGCCTCAGTCTGCCTTAATATTGTTAACTGTGTCCAAGCTTTTTTGACTATAGTGTACCCATTTTCTGATGGCTACTTCCAACAGGATAACAAACCACGTTACAGAGCTCAGATTATCTCAACGTGGAACCTGAACATGACAACGAGTTGACTGTACTCCGATATCCTTCTTAGTCACCAATCCTGTAAATAGGGCCTGAGTTATAAATTTTCCTTCACGAGGCCAGGCAGCTTGTAATACCCCAGGCTAATACCAGCCTTTGATACTGCAAACACACATCACATGCTGTCCAAACCTTTATTTATCAGCATCATCCTCACTCCATGCACATGTTGTCATTTCTTGTTTTCAATACTTTCTGAATCAGTAGTTCTAATGTCATTCTTTGCATGATTGTTCTAGTGATTAGGAAATAAGGTTTCTATTAAAAGTAGCATTTACCAAAGAATCAATTACAGAGGATGAACAGCAGATATTTATTTTAAAGCAGAACTTCCACCAAAACATTATTTGCTGATTTTGATGGCTTTGTAGCTGCTTTTACATTCCTATTAATTTGTATAGAAACAGAAGCTGATGCAAATGAAAGCATGTCAACAATGAACCGAAATATGACAGTGGTTTGGACAGCATGGATACTGCACTTACTTGTAAGTAAAAAAATGTAATGTTTTAAAGTGGTGACGTTTCCTGTTGGGTGTGTGGAAACTAATGTGAAAACTAATGGAAATAGGTACTTAAGAAAAAGATGTTTTTCTGTTCCCAATGATAATAATGGTGTGGCATATCTATTCCAAGGAGGAATTCTGACCATAGCTTATAGACCCCATTGACCTATGTAGCCAAAGGTACTGTGGATTAATTCATCTATAAAGTTTTCATTTACATTTTAGATGCTCCTTGTGTTAACTCAGTAGTGGTATGTCTGTCTGCTAGCTATCTAACCTCTACTATAAACACAGAGCAGGTGCACAGGAGAAGAGCAAAGTGCCGAGACCTGACTAATGACTCTTGTAAGCTTTGAGGTTAAACACCATCGGAACTAGCATTGTGATCACTTAGTTTGATCAAATGAGTGATCATATGAATGAATGTATTATGAAAAATGGTATAAGACATCTATTTTTTCTCTTTTATTTTATGTTTTATCTAGAAAATCCTGAAGAAAAGATATCTTCAGAAGACAGAGTAGACAATTTAACTGATATTCTGACACAATATAATTGAAATCTTTATATATTTACAAAAATTCTTCAAAGTTACATTCTATACTGGTTGTTTTACAAAATATTATGGATAAACATAGCAAAGCAGCTTCATAAAATAGCAAAATAACTAAGAATTAAGATAGTGTTACATATATATTTGTATAACCACACAATATGCAAAAACAATTTGATATACATGCACACAAAACTAGAGAATACATTCTTGATCCAATGGATTGCTCCATCTCAGTGAAGGGATTCACTTCAAATAAATGACCGCCTAAATATAATGAAAGCCTTAAGAATGTTTTTTCTTATGTTTCCACAAATTAAGTCCAACAAATCGGATTAGGTCCAACAGCTCAAATGATCAAAATCAACTATTACAAAAGTAAAGTAAAATTACACTTAGTGATGTTTCATTTTCTTAAAACTTTCTAAAATCAACACAAAAACTATTTTGTATTCAGATGTATACAAATGTAAATAAAGTGCTTTTTGAGCAAGTGATGGTCGGCTCTCAACACTTCTCAGCTTTTTTTCCAACCAAAGACCAATATGCTTGCAAATGGCCTGATAACTCTTCTCACCCCTTCCACAATTAGACTAGATGGATTTCACTAGAGGCATGGTGGCCAAATATATAGTTTTATAACAGGAAATGTTGCTGGTAATATTGGGTCTGATTTACTAAAAGCAAATACACAAGATATCAATATTAACATAACCACCATACTTGTGTTGAAGAGTTTCATGAGACTGATGACTTTCCTACATACAATAATTCGGATTCTGTACATTTTCTGCTTGACACTCTCCTCCTAAAGCCCATTCACAAACGTTTAACACACTATGAACCCACACGGTACCTTCTACACACCTAAACCTCCAATATAAATATTAAATGTTGGGTTTGCATCCATGGCTCTACATCAGGTTGGTCCACCTTCAAAATCAGTGAAAATTCATTGACATTAATTTTGCTTGCTTGGAAAGGAGGGGACCTTAATAAAGCCCTCCTAAGGCTTTCTTGTATTCCACAACTTGATTAAGAGTTTTAAAATTAGGAATAATTCAAAATTTTTTTAATCAAATTATTTTATTCTCCACCAGAAAGTTTCAGCTGAATGTCAATTTCACTGCTTAAGTGATTCATTGCCATGATAATAAGGAGGTGGCATCATGTGTTACTTCTATTACATGAGATTCTATCTCATCTGGGTTCCCTGGGAGGTTGCAAAATCTGAGGGATCTGCAATAAGCAACTTCATGTGCTTGCTAAGGCTCTACAATGCACCACTAATCATATTAAATTCTCCGCCTTACAAAATGTGTTACAACAAATTTAGATTTATATTATCAATCCATTTTTTATTATTCTTTATTCATAATATAAAACAATTGTATTACTGTATATACCCGCGTATAAACCGACTTTTTCCGCACCCAAAATGTGCTGAAAAAGTCACCCTCGGCTTATACACCAGTCAGGCTCCCCGGCATGGTGACCCAGCGCTGGGACAGAACTGAATTACCTTGCCGAGAAGCCGTGTTGGAAGGGGGGCGCCCCTTCTTTTGCCCGTCCTAGGAAGGAGTCTAAGGAGAATTGCTGCTGAAGTACAGTGTACTTACCTTGCCTTGTCGGGAACTGCAAGAGCGTGACTTCAGCCTGGGACCCGTGTGACACCGCTGCAAGGTGGGACTTCAATACCGCGTGCGCCCTGTAGAGAGTTCAATCTACGGGTAAGAATATTCCTAAATATTATCCAGCCTGCAAAAAAATCAGCCAACTGTGCATATGAAGTTCATTCTGAACTTTTTTGTTAAATTAGAAATTTAATTTTCTCGACCAGCCTAGCTTATATTGAATATGAATTGGTATTATCATTAGGGTTCAGGTCCTTCATGCAGCAGTCAGGCTGTACAGCTTAAATACAGTAAAGAAAGTAGGGTTAACATCCTGGCTGTGTTATCTAATTCCTGGCTGTGCCTAAATCACAATACGAGTGACTCTTTTGACAAGTAAACTCCTTAAACTCGGTATAAGATGGGTGGAAGATATCGGTTCCAATGAGGAAACTTGTATCACTTGAAGCAATGCCTAATGAAGTTGCATTTTAAAAAGCCAGGCTTTTCCATTTTTTAAAGACTTTTATTTAGTTTTAAAAATATACCTCTTGGGATACACATTCGGCTTATACTTGAGTCAATCAATTTTTCCTGTTTTCCAAGGTAAAAATAGGTACCTCGGCTTATACACAGATATATACGGTATTCTGTTGATTCAAATTCCATCAGACACTGGATTTCAGTAAAGCTTCAATTGTTCTGCATTCGTGACTTTTGCAAACTTACATGGGAATTCAAGTGGACAATCCTAGCACAAGAACAATGTGTGTTTACTAAACCATTCAAAGACCTCAGTGGGTGCTATTTTGCCATTTTAGGATCATTTGCATCTGACTACCTTGCTGATATATCCTTTTTAGTGCACCTTTTGTTTTACTACTTAACACTTCACCCAAGGCTTTTCAATGGGCAGAAGTTAACTCTCAGTTCTTAAATAGTCTAAATGCCATGCAGAAACTACTAAACTTAAGATAACAATTCATAATCAGGAACAAGGAAGATCCTCTAGCCACACCAGTCTAAGCCAAATCCTTCTAAGCAAAGTGTAGTAATCACCTTAATATTTGGTAAATTCTTTAACGGATAATTCATTACTAGATAAAAATGTTAGGAAAAAAATCCACTAATTGGTTCAGCTTTGTTTGTATAAAAAAAGATGGGCAATATAGAGAGTCTACATAGACCAAGTGTGTATGTATTTCCATGTATGAGTTACCTGATGGAAGCTAAAAATTTCCAATCTTCTACTGCACACATATAAATATCTCAATGTTTTTCATACCAATAAACTAATAAAACTAAAAACCTGACTAAAGAATCAATTCAAGTTTATTGAAACAAGAGTGTCTGCTCATAAGTTTGTGGAATGTTATGAAGATGTACCGACAGATGAAACCCAAAAACAAGGTAAGTTCCATAGTAGAGCATGGAATATGAGACACAAAGACATTGGAACTGATTTATTAAAGCTCTCCAGGCTGGAGAGAATACACTTTCAGCAGTGAAACTGGGTGATCCAGCAAACCTGGAATGGATCTGGTCCAGGATTTAACCTCCCGACCGTTAAGCCCGACCTTGGTACGGCCTTCAAAAAGTTAAAATTATCGATAAACCCGAACTTTTCTCACTGTATGAAAATACAGTGAGAAAAGTTCGGGTTTATCGACCACTTACCTGGTCCCGCTGCGATCGTCCATCGGTCGTGTTCCAGCGTCATCCTCCAGCGTCGGGTGTCCTCTCCGGGAAGAAGAAGCCGGCCGGCTTAGAAGAAGAAGCTGGCCTGCTTCTTCTCCCTCCGTGCGTGATGACGTCGGCGCGTGTGCGGGAAATTCAAACTGAAACTCATTCAAACACATTTTGTATTGGATTGAATACAAA
>NC_092869.1:9943603-9950021 GCF_032062135.1 Pyxicephalus adspersus
ATTCATGATATCTACTAGAACCCTTGTTTGGACATATTTCTGTAAGTTACAGGTCTACAATTTAAAAAAAAAAATTTCATGAAAAACAGTGTAACGCTTTTGGAACAGAAATCTAGACCTCAGTGTAACGCCCAGGTGGTTAAAATATTTGATAGCAAATGATTTGAAGAAATCCATTCCAGGTTTGCTGGATCACCCAGCTTTACTGATAAAAAGTGTATCCTCTACAGCCTTTGAGAGCTTTCATAAATCAGGCTCAATGTAGGGACTCATCCAAAAGGATCCAACATGGAGAAGGAGGAAGTGTTGAGTATATATAAGGAAAACTTTAGAAGAATATGGCAAAAACAAGCACCAGCTGGAGATCATTACAACAAGCAGAAGCTTGTTAACACCAGTCATAACAGTAAGAAACAAACTCCAGGAGCAGCCAGAATAGCTCAAGGGCTAAACAACCAAGATCCTTAAACAATGATTGTGGATTTTCATAGCAGCAGGGCATTACACTTTTGTGGTGTGTGAATTCTGTTGGATGTGATTGTCATAAAGAACACAAATAGCAAACAATGCAACTAACTGTACTAATATTCCTATCAAATTATCACATTCCACAAACAGATCTTTAAAACCTTGGAGTGTTAATATCATTTCCATGACTTGTTTCTAGATTTATGACCATGAAATGTCATAAAAAATGTGGAGATCAGAAAAACCATACAATAATGACAAGAAACTTGAAAATACATAAAACAAATGCAAGGATTTCGAAGTGGAACAATAGGGACCACTGCTGCTTAAAATGCAGATTGGGAATCCAAGTTTCCAACTATGAAATAGGTTGCTGGTTACTGTTAATCTTAATGTTGTTCACAAGAGATCAATGCATGTGGATTCATCTTTTCTTTGACTTTTTAACCTTTATTTTTTTAAATATATAATTCTGACTAGAAATTAACATTATAGTAATATTTTGTGATTACTGTAGGCTGGTCTAGGTTTTTGGTATATTTAGGTAACACATGATCGCATTTTTTTAAAATCAGCATGAAATAATTACTGTATGTTCTCATTTTCACACAGTGCTGGGATAACATTTTATAAATCAGTAGGCAGAAGTACATTATTAACTACACAAATCTCTTTACAGTTTGATTTTTAGAGGGTTTTAAAATAGAATATCTGGGCCTCTTTAACCTATCTATGATCAAAAGAAATTTGATTTGTGCAAAACCACAATGATCTAACACAAAAGAGTAAATGAACACAAGAGTGGCTTAAAAGAAGAAATTAATCAATCCCACCGACATGCTGTGGTATGATATGAGTAAGACCATGCAACAAGGATATTCTAAAAATTTACAGTACATTAACAAATAGGCATGAGCCAAGATACTTTAAATGTTTGGTTGAGGTTATTGTGAGTTAAAGAAACTCCATTTGGAAACCTCACTACTAAAATACTTCACAGACATCAGTTGGCTTGGTTTTAAACATTTTATTATAGTAAATATAACGCATTTTTAAAATGTGTCTTCAGTAAAATAATATACTAGATGAATTTGTTTTTATTAATTTTTGTTATTGGGACCCAAAACAACAAATATATATGTGGACTATAAAGTTCATATGTGCCTCTAAATGGCGGGATTCTGCATTGCTCCCCACAGTTAGCACCTTGCCAGCTGCTTGAACACTTGCATGGAGTTCTGGTTCCTAAAGAACCAACATTATTATTATTATTATTATTATTATTATTATTATTAATAAACAGGATTTATATAGTGCCAACATATTACGCAGCGCTGTACATTAAATATGGGTTGCAAATGACAGACTAATACAGACAGTGATACAGGAGGAGAGGACCCTGCCCCAAAGAGCTTACAATCTAGTAGGTAGGGGAAGTAACACACAATAGGATGGGGGATATGTAATGGTGGGAAGTAGTGATGGTTTCAAAAGACAGAAAAAGATGGGTAGGCAAGTTTGAAAAAATGGGTTTTGAGCACTCTTTTAAATGAGCAGAAAGTAGGAGCAAGCTGAATAGGACGAGGAAGACCATTCCAGAGAGTCGGCAGCTCTAGAGAAGTCTTGTATCCGTGCGTGTGATGAGGTTATGAGTGAGGAAGTCATTAGTAGATCATTGGAGGAGTGGAGAGAGTGGCAGGGGGAGTATTTTTTTACCAAGTCGGAAATGTAAGTAGGACAATAACTGTGTAGGGATTTGAAGGCAAAGCACAGGAGCTTGAATTTTATTCTAAGGTGAAATGGAAGCCAATGGAGAGAACTACAAAGAGATGCAGCAGAAGAGGAGCGGAGGAAAGGACATCTACACATTTGACAGCTGGCCCCTATTCATTCCCCAAGGGACTTCCAAAGGGAGATGCTACATGTCTCAGAGAGGCAGCATGATTGGTGTGAGGAAGCGGTAAACGCACCATAACCTCAAACCAGTTTGTATTTAGCCTAAACTTTGCAAAGTTTTGGGAAATTCACAAAGGAATCATAAAGTTGCTCACTCAATAAACCAGTAATCTATGGTAAAAGGACTGGTATATAATACTAAAAATGGTATATATTATTGGTATTAAACTAAAAGAGAAAATTCAATCGCTAGCGTAAGAATATTGTACAATTGCCTGAGCAGTGAAAAGAAGTTTCCAGCACCTGCACACTTATATACAGGCAGATTCAGACATTGATTCATGGAGAAAACCAGTGCAGTTCATATCTTTTCTTGGAACATGTTTCTACTGACCCCCTCAACCTACATTCATTTTGATAGCGAAACCATTTTGAGTAGTTTCCATTTACCATGAAAAGTCAGCAGGTCACTTGTGTTTTCCTGACCATATTGTAAAGAAAGGCCCAGAGCCAAAGAGAGAGAAAAGGGTGAAGGGGCTGTATGACTGGGTGGCAAGGAAGCCAGGGAGGTTTTGGTTAAAGAAAGTGCTGGAAGAATAAAGGGGGCAGGAGAATTAAGGGTTTTGGGTGGAGTGGGGTAGTAGAGGTGTTAAAAAGGTAAGGTCAAATTTTGGTAGGCAAGAGAGAGGAAAGGTTGACCTGCCCACCTGCCCTGGGATTGTTGAATGGTTTTGAAAGGGTTTTTAAGGGTTTCAGGGGATGGTGGCTGGGTTCCTTGGAGGTTGGTGTTCTCAGTTGTGCTAAAAAGTGGTGGAGCGGACCCATCTTAGGTATGGTGTCCTCCAATCTGGAAAAAGGGGTCTGTGTAGGGGTGATATTGGCACCTGAGCCAGGGGCGGCGGCTGCGGGCCAAAAATATCAATCCTTGAACACTCACGTGGCCTGAAGTTTTGGTGTAAGGGGCCTCTCAGGGAACTGTAGCCAGGGAAGCTCTAATATAATTTAAGGTATTATCAATACTGTTTTAAAAAATAAAGAAAAGTTGACTTGATAATATTTATTTGTAAAAAACAGCTGTTCAGCCCAATTTTTCCACACTGCTGTGTCCACAAGGTTATTTGCAGGGAAGGTTAGGTGGGTGAGGGCTGAACAGCGTTACAGAGTAACATGGCAGCTCTGGTCTTCCCTAGTTATGTTAATTTACAGAAACACTAAATTCTTTTTTAAATATATTTACCACCTATTACTCCAACCCTTAATCAACTTTGGTAACAATAGTTTTGTTTAGGGAGCTTAAGAAGAAAAATTTTCCTGACTTTACTTTCATTTACAAATAAAGTTGCATACATTTTAACAAATGTTTTGCTTGTTTCCGCAGAGCCTAAATTATTGACACGAATAACAATATCACATTTGGCAATGGAATCTCATTATCCCATTTGGCAATGGAAATTCAAAAAGTTAGCTTGGTTTTTGCAAAAGTTTCCCTTCTCCGATCTCCCAAAAGCAAATTTACCTTCCCATCCCTACGTATTTTTCAAAATACTAAACAATTTAAACATTTTTATATTTACTAGCATGGAATATACTGGCATGATCCAACTAGATTGCTGGTTTGTGCAAATTGGCTTTCTCAGCTCTGTACATAACCTCACAAGTGGAAAGACATTTGAGAGGTTCTTCCAATTTTATTGTTAGGAAGTCTATGTAAAATGTGCAAGGTTTCCATCTTTGTATGGAGGTTACAGGAATGTGTTTGTGTTCTTTGCTCAGAGCTTGTATTTTGTTCAGACCATGCAGCAATTGGTCCTTTACTTATTTCGTTTTAATATCCAGTATATCAGCAGTGCTCGGTGATGCATCATTCTGAGGGTGAACGTAGTAATGAGGCTCTGAGGGACGTTGCTTTTCACATTACTACTATGATGTGGTCTATTAACTGCTCAGTGTGACAATTCCTGAAACAACAGGAATTAATAAGGTCCTTTCCAAGGAAAGGTCAAACTGCACAATGAAGTAGAACAAAAGTTTGTATTCACTCATTCCAACTTATGTGCGTAATCTTTATAGAACATTCAGAAATACAGATCTTCTATAGGACTACATGTAACGTTTATGAAACTAATTTCACTGTACTATTTACTGTATATTAGAATAAAATAAATGCATGCACATTCAATCATCTATAAGGGGTTATCAAATGAATAATCACTGGCCTTTTACCAGGCCATAATAAATAAATACATAAAAAATTTAAACCATTGTTTATGTCCAATCCAATCACTGAAATATATAATATACACTTTACCATCGTCTTGAACAATTTTACAGGTTCCTCCCCTGTGCTATTTACTTTGATTGCACTGCACACTGTGAGCTTCTTATGATAACCTTGGTGATCCAGAAACCTGGGATGGATCTAATCCAGGATTTGCCAATTTTTAGCAAACAATTTTTAAGAAAACCATTCCAGGTTAGCTGGATCACCCAGGCCCAGTCCATCTTCTCCAGTCTTGGAGAACTTTAATAAATCAGGCATTACAAGCCGCAGCAGCAGCCTCCTCATTTCTTGGCTGGATGACACCCAGCATTATTTCCTATTTTATTCCCTGGGCTGCCATTTTAATTTATTATCTTGCGCTCACCTCCTTAGGGGTGGCTGAATTCTCTTCAAGCTTCTCCTTCCTCATTCCATTGGTGACTCACTCAGAGGCCTGGACCCAATGACACCGACATGTATTAACTAATGGATGCCCTGGAAGATAAGTGATTAGACAAAGGATGGCTCACGGGGGAAAATAATACCAAGTAACAGCAAATTTCAAAGCAGCACAATGACGATGGATAGACACAACAAATAGGCAAACACAATCTAATATAAAACAACAGAAACACAAATAAACCAACTATGGCTTAGCTGCTCCCTTCCTATACTCTCTAAACACTTTGCCTAAAGATGGATGGCATTGGGGCCCTATAAGGGCCTATTGGAGTGCTTGATTCATAAAGAAGATAATTTGTAATGTTCACTGAGAAAAGACAATATGGTCTCCCTAGGAAATGAGTATACAAAAGTAGCCCATAAAGGAGGGCACCAACAGCCGCTCAACAGTATGACGTCTCAAGTAATACATTAATGCAGTCTAAAAAGCGTCTCTGGAATGGGGAGGGTGCCAGTGGGCTGCAATGCATAGGCCGCACTGGAGTGTAGTCACAGTGCCACTGGTCCCATATACTAGGCCCCTCTGGGCTGAGTTGTACACCTCTCTTAATACTCCCATATAGTCTCTTGGATAATATACAGGGGATGCGGTGCTTTTTATGGGCCTACAGAGTTTTTACAGTCTCTGTCATGTACAGCAGCAGTGCAGGTGGGGGTCAGGACCCAGACATCATTGGCACTGCTTTAGTAATGTGTGGAACATGGGCAGAGAGTGAGAGAGAGTTGGCAGATATTCACTCCGTCAGCACCAACTTCTGCTCTGAGTTCTGTTTGCCCACCTCAGGCTCTAAAACTCTCCTGTCACACCACCACACAACCGGTTGCTTCAGGGAGAGGAGCTTTAAACACTTCCAAATTCCTGGGTTGCCAGGGAGCCCCTCTCCCTCTGTGCAGCTCTCAGTGTTCATGGGGCTGCCAGCCAAGAGAGGGTACAGCATGGCTTTTCCCATGGCAGGGACTTCAATTGGATTTCACTTCTTGTTTTCAGAAAGCTATGTAAGGCACCCAGCCATCCCCTCCCACAAGCCTGGCTGCATTGCTTCGGATGGAAACCTTTGCATTGTCACTCATTGGGGCTTCAAGTGAAGACTATGAACGGCTAGTTTATCACCTGGTGATGTGGTTCAGGTGCATCAGCAGCAATGAGATACAAGAAAAGATGAAAAAATATAGTAAAAGTATTAATTTATGTACACAAAAAAGAAATAGCTCAAAAACACAGTGCTTTAGGAGTATATTATTATTAAGCCATAAAACAAAATTAGGCATTGTGAAAACAAACTAAACATTAATAATAAGTGTGATAGCTTTGAAGCTCTGAATTTGATGCAC
>NC_092869.1:9950304-9952607 GCF_032062135.1 Pyxicephalus adspersus
TAAGTAAAAGATGCAAACATTTGGGATTTGAAAAACTACTTCCAAAACAAAAAAAAATATTGTGCATTGAACAGGTCACACATATATCACTGTCATACATACTGTGCACACAAACGTTCACATATACTGAAGGGATGCAGGAATTTTCTTCCTATACATACTGGGACTTCCCTTCATTTGTTTTGCTTTTATAAGTGAATTTCAGCACCTCCACATTCACTCTTCATTAATAATGCTCACAATTAATTCTTTGCAGCAAATGGAGGGCAAGTTTAAATTCTGTTGAATTAAATATGTGAACATAATGTACAGTTAGACACCAAACTTGTAATTGTCTTAACAATCTGTGAAACCGGAGTTAAAATGCTGTAGGCATTATCAGGGTCACTGGGTATTGGCAAATAGATTTGTGTTTGTGTCTACTTTAATTTTCTTACATTGGTATCACTTAGAAAACATACAATAATATAACACAAATCAGACCAGCTGTATAATCATGGAATGATGGAAGTAGGTGGATACCATATGGACACCACTTGGTAAATCAAGTCCAGTTAAGATCTATAAGTAATGGTCATTTAATGGATCTTGCACTTATGTTTCCTTTCTTATATTTATGTTAAAATTCTTTTTTATGTCTAAAATTCCAGCACATCTTAAAGCATCACCAAAGGATGCCCGGAGCTGGCTGTCTCTTTGTTTTTTGCAGCTTGTCCTATGAAGCAGCTCACAGGACTTGATAGCCAGGCTGTTTGAAGGACACCTGCTGGGATATGCTATGTGTGTATCCTACAAGGCGTCAGGATTGGCCATGTACCAATGGGGTGAGCCAAAGAAAATCTTTACAAGAATGAGACTAAAAATGTAAAGCTTGTAGGCTTTTTATATCAAACATAAAAGAGTAGTTAAAAAAGCTAAAATTTTATTTCAGTAGAAAGTCTCTCTTAAAACCTAAATATGTATATAATGCTAATATTCCATTTTCCCCTTTGATTGTGGGATCTCAGTGCTTGCTCATATTTCATTCTGTCTGATTGGGCCATTAATAGAGGGGCTTAGTCTTCCAGTGGTCATTTATATAAACCCAAAAGTGAGTGAAGTGCAGGTGGAGTATATGTAAGTCAATGTAAATCCTAAAAATTAATTGGTCTTATTTGCTCTTTTTTAGTTTGGTAAATATATCATTAAAAGCATTTTATTAAAGTTTAAAAGGATACCTGTTGATCTTTCTGCTTGTGCTGCACTCTTATCAATTACATATCTAGGGATCAGTATGCCGCAATATATTACAATTTTGATATTGGGTTTAGATACGCTTTAAGGTACCTGATTTATTAAAACTCTCCAAGACTAGAGAAGATATACTTTCATCATTGAACCTACATAATCCAGCTAACCTGCAATGGATCTGGACCAGGAAACATTTTTTTTGGAACAAATATTCCAGGTTATTTGGGTCACTGATGAAAGGTTGTCTTCTCCAGCCTTGGAGAGCTTTAAAAAATTAGGCCCATAGTCTAGCCAGCAGTTGTTCTCAATATTTAAGGTTGTGGTCAGTCAGGTAGTCTAAAAAGGCTACAATATATTACATTTTTTTATTTAGGGACAGACAATTTAACATTTCTTCCCAAAACTCAAATATCAGGTATAAATGGGCTGATCCTCTAAAGCCCATTTCAGGCAAAGTCTAACTAAATTCATAAAGAGTTTGACTAGTATTACTGTTGTCTTTCGGCCCACTGGATTTCCTATCACTTTCTGTCCCTGTCATCCCTGACATCTATTTTGGTGCAGGATGACTAAAGTCCTGCGAATAAACACAGAAGTTATATTATCCAGGCACATGCATACACAAGTTTTACCATCCAAGGTCTAGCACATACCAACCATATATATAATACCCAATCTCTTGCATATGCATACAAAAGGTATATCACCTAGGCTCCCAAGCATGTGCACAGAGTTAAATACCAAGTTAAATAATTCAGGCTCATACACATGTGCACAGAAAAATATACCCGACGCATGTCATATTTGTACCCTAAAAAATATAATAAATGGGAAGGTCAGAAGCATTTAAGCAGAACTAAAGCTCCACTTTTAAAAATCCACAATTAGGCAGGTCATTGCTGCAGAAAGGGTCGGGTGATGTTCCTCTTGCAATAATCTCTCCTTGATGCCTAATCGCTCTGGGTTTCTGGCAAAAAACTGAGATGCGCATGCTCAACGTCAGCTTTGGTTTCCAAAATACTCACCATTCTCAGCTTCCTCTGCATGGGAATTATTAAACTCCTGCACACCTG
>NC_092869.1:9953040-9973664 GCF_032062135.1 Pyxicephalus adspersus
ATATATATATATATATATATATATATATATATATATATATATTTGTGTGTTTGATACATTTTCTTCCCCGTTAGTTGGTATCTGTAAATGCAAATTTATGACATTACATCCTAAACAAGATTTCTACAAAATGTCTCTTAGAATGGTAAATGTGTTGTGTTCTCTAGTCCAAGTGTTTAAAAGGATTTTTTTCCACCCTCTTGCATAAGAATTGTCACTGAGAGAATAAAACCGCATAGACTATACATTAAAATCACTTTAATCTCTGAGCTGTCATCTGCTGCTTCAAGAAATGCCAAGCTGCTATTGTTTAATGTCTGTCATTTAAAAAAAAAAAAACGAAGAAGTTATCTATCCTGTAAAATTATTAACTGATGCTAAAATTGCCTTGTAAGTATTAGGACAATAGCAATTTTGTAACAGCTGGGACACTGCCAATGCAAGATAAGTACATTTCGCTCCGTAGACTCATAAAGTGCTTTGAAATGGTTTATGAGTGATGGGAGGATGCATTTTCTAAGTGAGGAAAGCAATGTTTTGTAGTACGGAAAGGCTTGAAAAGCTGACACACAGCCATGCAAATGCCATTCTTTTCGGTAAGTAATTTGCTTTTTCTTTCAAAGGCATAAATGGCATAGTTAGACACATTATTTTGTATATTGCACATAACAATACGAGATGCGCCAACCCAGCGAGCACATAACATTTCATATTGATAGAAGAATCCTGGATGGCGTGTGTGATTAACATAAATGTATACACACTCTACTAATGCCTTGCACAGTACAAAGTGGAGTGGGAAAAAAAAGTTAGGATGATTTACCGTGTGTGCTGAAGACCTAGTTCTCTAATAGCACTTGAATACGGCGACTACAAGATCTATTCATGAATAGTCACAAACTTCAGTTTATATACTGATCTCTCTCTCTCCATATATATATATATATATATATATATATATATATAATATATATATATATATATATATATATACTTATATACACACATCCCTATACATATATAGAGATATTTATACAAACAGAAACAATACCCAACATTTACAGTATCTATTTATCTATATATACACTGCTTAAGAAAATTAAGAAAACACTGAAACCACAGATGAGATTATGATCAACTGGTGTGATAGCGGACATTCAGGGGAAACCATTAACCAAATGAAGGCTGGATTTAAAATATCATTGAAAATCAATGTAAAAAAAAATTATATAATATGATGATCAAACATATATGAATTTCATCTCAACTCCTCATAATGTGGCTCAGGAATTTGTAGAGCCCCCACGTTGCGGGATGCACTTCTGACAATGTCCGGACATGCTACTGATCAGATGGTGGATGATGCCCTGGTATATCTAGATCAGGACATCATTGATCTTCTGGACTGTCTGTGATGCTACTTGACTCTTTACTTTTTTAAAAAAAATGATTTTTCACTTTGTTGGATCTGATTTACTAAACAAAGGTTTTGCTTTTCAAGACTGGCACACGAGTTAACTTAATAACATCAGGGGACAACCATACATGTGCTGGATTTTTGCCCAGGAAGATCAAAAATGTTAGTCCTGGGAGACAAAAATCTAAGTTCAAAGCAACATCTTCTGTCCACTAAAACAAAAGTTGTTGTTTTTTTATTTTATGTTTATTTTATGTTTTTTTCATTGAAGACTTTTAAAAGCTTACAAGGGTTCAACTAAAGGCTTGATAATGGGGTTTAACTCATTTTCATGAACAATAGTATGCTTACTGGCTCAGGAGTTCAGTGCATATGACCATACTATTGAGGACTTGGAGACATGATCGGGTTAGTTTTTCTGATTTTGTAACTTTATCATCTTGCTGCTTGTTGCAAAATTTATATTCCCCAATGAGTAAGCCATTTTTTGTGAGTCAGAAATTGTGTGCTAATTGGTCTTTTTCTTGAGGCAGGTGATCAAAGATTGTAAGAGATCCATGCCACAGAAAGTTAAGCTTTTTTGCTGCCTAATGTTTGTTGTGATGATGGCAAATCTACCTTCATTCCAAACATCTCATTAACCCTGTACAGAGCTTTATGACCTTCTGCAGCATAGCATAGTGTATCCAAGGGTATACCAATTTAATTGGAGCAGATCAGAGATCAATGCTTGGGTCTTGCAAAAATGAATTAGCACTACCTACTTGCTTCTACACAACTCCAGTTACCTACTGACAAGTTTAGTTTTATAATACAGTGATAGGTAACAGGCAAAAAATCTTTTAGCACTTTTCACCAGTTGCCTTACTGGTCTTTTCAATGGAAGCAGCGGGGTGAACGATGACTTGAGCAGGTATACCCAGGGCTTGTTTTACCCATGACGCTGGCAAACCTAGAAGAAACTGGAATTTAGGGAAAGCAAAAGAAATCTGAGTTTGCACCCCACAGGTACTTGTCCCCAAATACCAAATTAAACTCTTTTAACCCTCCATGCTCTAGAAGAACTTTGCACTTCATTGAGGAAAATTGATCAGTTCTCTTTTGAAACACCTGAAAAATGTTAGGGTGCACGTGTGAAAACCAGCCAGCTCCTTACATTCTATGTCCCAGCTTATTTTAAGGTGATTCTGAGGACCCATAATTACCACGATACCCGGGCAGTGGAAATTTTCTTTGACAAAGGGTTGAAATTTGCATATGTTTAGTCTTGCACATTTTGGCAAAAAATACATGTGTTTATACCAGGTGATGGTTGATTGTGTTTGCATGCATGGAGAACACAAGAAGGTATACTGCAGCAAGTTGTGATACCTAGGTGATATTTATGCTTTAAACTATATTGTGCCGATGAAGTCTGCAAACTGTTCATGGATTCATTCCATTTTACAGCATGAAGTTGCGTTTCTGCTAACTGAAATGTCTCCCTATATATATATATCCTAGACTTCACTCCTTTTCCTAACCTTTCTGTACTCAATGTTGAATCCTATGAATTGCTTTTTGCAGCAAACAAATCAATTAATATCCAAAGGTAACACCCAGAACAAGAAAAGTTCTACTGCAATAGAAATCAAGATGGTAAGTAAATACATCCCTCATAAACAATGGATGTTTTAAGAGCCACTACACTAATATCTGAATGTAACCAGTGATGGTCATTTAGGAAGGACCATTTTAATCCCTACATATGAAGAATCATACATGCCAGATCATATTTTCCAATATCCCTTTACTTTATAGTACAAGCCATGTGTTTGCATAAGGAGTAAAGGTGCATAAAACAGTAAAATTCTAACTTGGATTAAATCTGGTTGGATCGGTCATGAAATCTGATCAGAATTGGAAATTCCAAGATAGATTTGGTATTTTTTTTTTTTTACTGAGCTATATTATATCCATTAAAGACATTTATAGTACAACTCAGCAATTGCAGCCATTAGACAATGACAGGTATAGTAGGGCTCAATCAATCTTGCCATGAGATTAAAGCTGTCATAGTCTATTGGACTGGCCAGGCTGAGCTCTAGTATACCGGTCGATGACAGGTATAGTAAAGCTCAGCCAATCCGACTGCCAGATGATGACAGCAGTCTTAGTCTAGTGGCCAGATTGGTTAAGACTATGGTTTAGCCAATGCAGCTGCCCTCACGAACAGGTATAGTAGGACTCCAATGTGGCCACTGGAAGATATTAGCTGTCTCCATTCATTATCAATAACAGCTATAATTATGTCGAATCAGAACACAGATTGCCTAAATGAAAAGTTCCAATCTGAGGTCGGAATAGCTTTAATCTGAGTTGGAAACTCTAAACTAATTGACCACCATTACCACCACATGAAGAAATATTAAGTATGTAGTGAGCCAATGATAGACCCTAATTTCCATTCCAAAGGTAATACTTATAATTCACATTAATCAACAGGACTGCTCCAAGAATTTGCCTTTAGTTGAGCTTTAAATAAAAATATGCATAGGCTTTTTTCAAGTATTCAATAGACATCCAATCATTTTTCAGATTCGTTTCATTTATCATTGAAGTTTTACCTATTATCCTGTTAACAGCGACTACAGTTGGAACAGCAACTAAAGTTAAACTACTTTAATGTTAGGAAGATTCTATATACTAGTAACACATGGCTTCAATGCAGTATTAGATAACATCATATTCTGACTAATTATCATAATTACAGTCCAGTGCATAGATTTTTTTTTTCCCTGACAAGCGTTAGCTAAAGATTTTAACAATTGCGAGAAACATGCAAATTGGTTTTAACAGCTGTTAAACTTTGAGCGATGCTATTTCTTTTTTAGAAAATAATTATGACTTTGAGATGGGAAAATGGATCGTACGCTTTCAGAATGGGGAATCGCTGTCAGGGTTATTAATGGAAATATCAGTAAACCTATCTTCTTTATGAGCGAAACACTCAGAAAGCAAGTTACTTTCAGCATACCAAATATTTGAGGAGTGAGTGTGCATATTACCACCGCCTGTCGGATGAACTGCGATGTATATATTAAAGTGCTATTTGTGTCTGTACCATGGAATGATACTAGCTTCAGATTGTCCTTATGTTATGAAAGCCACAAGATACATAAAAAACAAAAACATGATCATTCCAGTGCACAGAAAAATCTTTTTCATCATGTTTTACCAGTTTTTTTTAGGGACTTTACATTAATACAATGCTACAACATACCTATGTATGGTCTTTTTATACAGCTTACTTGGCATATGCCAAACAAAAAGACAAATATACACCAACATTTTCAGACATAAATGGAAGGATCAAAACATGGGCAGCAGTGTGGCTCAGTGGTTGGCACTCTGGCCTTTGCAGCGCTGGGTCTCAGGTTCGGAACCCAGTCTGGACATGGATTTCATCCCACATCCCAAAAACATACAGTTGGGTTAATTGGCTTCCCCCTAAATTGACCTTAGACTACAATAATGACATATGACTATGGTAGGGACATTAGATTGTGAGCTCCTTTGAGGGACAGTTAGTGCCATGACTATGGACTTTGTACAGTGCTGTGTAATATGATGGCGCTATATAAATACTGTGTAATAATAATACAGTATAGGACCTAACTCTGACCCTCCGACCTCATACTTAGAGAAAAATCAGTAGAGCCATGGACCGCCCTAGAATTCCAAGAGAACATGCCTGTTATTTTATGCATTTTCATTAGCCCACGGCTATTTAAGCCACAGATTTAATTACCACCCTCTAATCACCCAGTAAACCTTTATAAACTGGAGATTCTTGAAACATAAAAAGGTGCCCAAGTTTCTAGGAATTTCTCATTCCATTTGTAGATACCCGTAGTCAAATCCCCCATTATTCTAATTTTGATTTTGATCCCTACAGAAGGGGTCGACTATTGTTTCCACAGACTAGGGATGCATTTAACATCTAGATGTTTAACCACGGATTTATTGTAAACTTTCTGTGGCCAGTCATTGAGATGGAGTAGGTAAAACCCAGGGTCATTAGGTATTGGCCCCACAGAAATATGTTGAAAAATTTTCCTTACTTCTTGCCAAAAATCTTTGAGCTTCTTGCAAGAGCAAAAGATATGTAACATCGTGCCCCTCTCAGTACCACGCCTCCAGCACATATCTGTAACAGTAGGGAAAATAGTGTGTATGATCTTGTACCATCAAGTAAGGATTATATAACCCATTTCTTGGGCTCCACTGTTTCTTGGAGCTTTTGTGGCAAAACCGCAACATTTGTTCCTTTGGGGCCTGTGACAGGTTGATTTCCAACTCCCACTCCCAAACCTGGTACGAAGGTACCAGTCCCAAAAAGGTACGAAGGTGTAAAATCTTCTTATAGCTTATTCTACATTGAATACAAGACAGATAGTGCATGCCTGGAATACAGGTCACCCGTGCACCCGTGCAAGTTGTTAACTGCCTACAGTAATTCCCATCTGCCTGTAGAGTTTTAGGAAAGAACTAGCTTTTTTACATTCATTTTCAACATGCTGCCTAACGCAACACACCACAACCTGCGGCAAAGTAAGAAAACACCCAAATTACGACATTTTGTGTTCTGGTGTAAACGGAACCCTGGCAACATCGGCTTGCAACAAAACAGGTATGAGTGCTTACCATGTCTTCCTTTACCCTAAAATGTAATTGAAACTGAAATCCTAATGTTTGTAACTGACTTTCTTTTTGCTTTGCTTTTGGTCTTAGGGAATGTTTATTAGATACCTGTTGCTACCCTTTTGCATGCAGTACAATTGGCAATTAATGTGTATCTCAACCCAAAATAAAAATGTACTATTTACTTATGTTTGGGATTTGTCCATTGAACACCGTTCACCCAATGTTAAGTAAATATTGGAGGGCACATACAGGTGTAAGAATGGAGTAAACCCTAGCAGTTGTACACTGGTATTTATGGGTTCTGGAGTCTGTTTGTATTAGATATGTCAGCCAATGTTAATATTATTGAAATTCAGCTTTAAAAATGCTGTAACTTTCATTAACTCTCATTAGGGCAACCCACCTATAAATACTTTTGCAATGCTCCCATTCCATTCTTTTTTCCTTACTAGTTGGATTACTAGTCTTTAGGATGCATTGGCTGCATTTGTTTCATTTTTCAAGGTTTTTTCTTTTCATTTTACCTGCTACGACTATCACAGACACAGAGCGTGACCAAAAGCCTCCAGGTAGGATCACATTTTGCATTGACAGACGATTTTCTGTACATCCTTTTGTGCTTCCAGGGAGGGAAGGAAAATCTTTCCAATGGGGGGTACACTACTAACAATCAAAACCTGATATCAGTTTTATCCTTTCACCCTTCTGCCAAAAACTAGGATTGGTTTTGGTAAGAAAGATTTGGTTTAAATTCTACATTACGTGTTATGATAACAACAAATATACCCATATGCAATAATTGTGCTTTTCTCTTATTCCAATTTTATTTGTTTTTTATTTGTTTTTAGAAAACAATTGTAGAATGTTTAAGAAGAAGCTCTGCCTTTCTTCTCTATCACTGGAAAATCTGTAAGGAACGTTGAAAAGCCTCTCCTTGGACAAATATTAAGCCATCCCATCTCTAATCTATGATGTTAGTATATGACAATAGATCAACTTTAAAAACTGTTTCAAATTTTTTGCAGTGTCGTCATAAAAAAACAAGAAAAAAAAACATAGCTATACAGAGTGTTCAACAATCTTCACCCAGTTTCCACTGGTGCCTACAATGAATGTGCGATGCCGAAGGGGCAAAGAACTAAAGCCATTACTATTGAATGAAATAATTTCCCTTTCTGGTTTTAAACAACCATTCCGTAGACTGGGTCCCATAAAATAGGGGGTTTAATGATTTCCAGTGATTGTATCTGATTACATCTCCCTTTTCCTGCAGAAAACCAAGCTAATCATGTCAAGAAAATTTTGTCCTAATCAAGCCAAATTTCAGAAAGCACCCTCCCTTTTCAGAGATAATGAATTTTTGCCTTTCAGAATAGCTTTGTGCCTCTGCTTCTCCGTTGAACGGACATTGCAGCTTCCAGGTGAGTTTGAAAAGTCTTATACTTTCCCAGCTTCTTTTCTGTGCCACCAAAGTCTCCCCAGTAACTTACACTGTTATGAATATATATTGTGATACAGCATGCAACCAAAAATATACTTCATTAAATGTGAAGCAAAGTGCAGCCAATTTCCGCTAGAGCCACTTGTGATTTGCAGAGTGGTTACAAAAACCTGTAGCCATTTCACCTTGTCTTTTTCTTTGATTAAACCCACTTGGGTAGGGATCGGTGCCCAAGATGAGTTGCAAATATAATTAAAGAGTTTCTGATATGCCGGTGCCAACAGCAAAAAAAAAAAAAAAAAGATTTCACATTTTTTGAAGTTGTAATTTGGAACGATTGTTCACTAAGTAAATGGATTAATAAAAACCTCTCCAATTAAGTTACATGTATTATCTGTTGCTGGGGTTTTCAGGTAGAAAACAACCTGATCAAAGGAAATTTAGCTTGAATAAAGCCTCAGATGAAAATAAAAATGTACACATAATTCAAATGTATTTGTGATAAAAAACTTAAATAAATTGAATTAACTTAAGATTGCTGTAATATATTCTTGACTTATCGCAGCATACCACATAAGTTGTCTATTTTTGCCACTAAAAAGCAGACCAAATTATGTCTGGCCTGAGATTGTCACCATCCAAGCTGCAGGTACATAAAAACATTTCCCTAGTCTCATCCAATTTAAATTTCGTTAGTTTTCCCAAATTCCAATTAAAGGAATGGAGATGCAAAGAAGACACCTTTGCTGAGGGCCCTTTTTGACTTATGTGACTAAATTGATTGTCAAGTTGACTGTAATTTTGAAAAACAAATTTTCATACACAATGTATGATGTAATATTTGGTCTCATTTTTATGTACCTGATCCAAATTCAAATCAATCTCTCAATTAATGAATACAAACATATGTGTATGGATGTAATTTTCGGTGGGACCAGTTCAGTTTTTCTTGCTTTTGATTTACTTTGGTCAACTAAATTCAGAAATAAACATTCCATACATGGTTGATTCAATAAAATATTTGAATAAACTATTCTATCAAATAGGAAAATAGACTATTGTATGGACAACTTTAATCGGTCTCTGTTTTATTTTAGTTACTAAGCCCAATGATTATTTGCTTTCTTTTATCAACCCCAATAAGTATGTGGACTGCTTTAGCTGCGAAAGGGAGGAAAAACAAATCCAGGCCCTTCACAGTTAACAATTCTTTACCTTCCTACATAACATTTACAGATATAAAGAGTGTAGAAGAGTTACATACCATCTTTGTATGTTACAAATACTTTGCATCCCCTTGCATGGGTATGTGCGGGATGTATTCACATTTGATATGTTCATAGCATAGTCATCATCTCTTACACGTTTAGACCTGTATGGGATACATTTCATTCTACAGATTTAACTATGGTAACAACCCCGGTGATAGAAATAGCTATGAGTGGTCTGCTCAATGCTTATATTTATAGTTCCCCCTCTTAGTCATATCTTACGGCTGGCAGTGCCAGCAAATGTAAATGTCTGTACAGGAAGCAGAACAATCACCACCAATTCAATGCATTCAAGCTTATTTATTTCAATAAAGGTCTCTGTGTCACATTACGGAGGCTGAATTAAAAAATGTTTCTGGAAATAAAAATCATGTATAGTTTTTTAATAAGACTTTTAACAAGTCTGTACTATGAATACACCATACTATAAGGTGCAAGACAACATATTTCAATAGTTTTTCCTTGCTTTACCCAATGAATATTCTTTTCCAATTATTGATTTTGTTAAGTTAGTATTTGCATAGAAGTGAGTACTCCTATGTAATAGTTATCATGGTGTGCTGTGAGGGAGTTAAGTCTACTTAACCATACCGACAGTCATTTTTTAGGAGCACGCAAGGTATCTGCAGAGGAACAATTTTTGTTAATAGCCTTTTGATGTCATTGTATCCATGAGACCTGGCAATAATTATCGTGTCACTATGTTGATTTCAGCTAAACAAGAATGCAAGTTTTTTTTTTTGAGGCTATCTATAGGCAACACCTTATACTACATTAGTAGAGACTTATTTAAGACTGATTGGTGACATGTTACCTTGGAGAAAGGTATAATTTGATTATATTCTGAGATTTCAGTCTCTTCTTTGGCTGTGCTATTGTTTATTGTTAATAACACTGGTTTGCTCAAAAGACGTGCCTGGAACAGTAAAGACAAGATCCCAAATCTTTGCTCTTCCCCGGATCTGTACAAAAATAGTCCTTCTAAACTTGTCTGGTGGCCATTGCTCCCCTGCGTAGGGTCTTTATTAGCAGCACATGATACTGAACTGAAACCATCATATTTATACTCTTGTATAGAATGATTATGCTGTGGTTGGGTTTTCTAAACACCATCTTGGGTCTTAGGACTTAAAAAGTTCAAAGCAAAAATACTTCAAAGAGTCATCACACCATCTCCCCATCATTACTCAACAGCAAACATCAATTCTAAAAAGCACAGCAAGACCTTTTTACGGCTAAAATGTTACATTTCAATGGATGATCCGTAATGGAATTAGACACCTACTTGTATATTAGGGTTTACTTGTCCCAGATGCAATAGTAACACTTTATACATGGACTATTAATGTTGTGAATTACTGATATTAAAGTTTGCTCTGTGTGTCATGGTTTGTAAAAATCTGTTATACAGAACTATTTATACACTCACAGATAACATATAATGGTTTTCTATATAGCCTTGTATAATGTTAATTCACCATCAGTCATTTTCAAAAGTGTACTGAAAATTATAATCCATTGGATGTGGCAATTTATCTTTGTTTCAACAATCGGATTCCTTTTTATCTCAGCTTAAGGAGAAACTTGTTCACCAAGCTCTTGTAGAACTCCAGATGACTGGTTAGAGAATTCCAAGAAGCCATGTAAGACTTCCAAACATATTTATATGTGTGAACAACTTTTCTGATTGGATTTTTTTGCATGTTAGGTTTTGGCCCTGATTTATTAAAGTTCTCCAAGACTGGAGAGAATACACTTTCAACAGTGAAACTGAGTAATTGAGCAAACCTGGAATGGATTTCCTATAATCAAGCTTTTTGTTAGGAAATGTTTTCAATCTTGGACAAGATTCCAGGTTTGCTGGATCACCCTGCTTCACTGATAGAAGTGAAGATAGAAGAGAACTTTAATAAATCAGGGCCAAAACCTAACATGCAAAAAAAATCCAATCAGAAAAGTTGTTCACACATATAAACATGTTTGGAAGTCTTACATGGCTTCTTAATAAATCAGGGCCTTTGTGTTTAACATGGTACCTGGTCCAGGCAGAGAACAATGGACCTAACAACCGATAAAGTGAAAAAATTCAATTTTCATCAAATGTTACATTTCTTGGGGGACTTTCCCCCATGATGGAAGACTGCAGTTCCAAAGACTCCTATTCAGGTCATTAGACAGCTATATACACTGATCACGAAGCAACAGCTCTTGTCATTAGTACTAAATACACAATTTAGTTTGATGTTCCAAGTAAAGTGAAAAGACGCCTGTGTTTTTAAGGGACTAATTGACAGAGGTGTAGAAATACGGAGAAGCTAAACTCAGCGTAGAGGCAAAACGAGGGGAAAACTGGGATCCAGCATTGCTCATTGTAAAACCGTGTTTTCGTGCTACACGTGCATGCGTTAAGTAAGCAGCCTACGGGTCCTTTCCAACATCAGAAATTCTAATTCATCACAGCTGCCTCATGAATTATTATTTTCTCAATGACATTTTGCAGGCGCCAAGCAAAAAACAAACAAACAAATCTAAATGATCAAGCTGAGTTTCGCGCTCAGTGTGACACGAGCATGATGTTCAACTGGGAACACTAAGCAAAAGTTCTGCGAGCTTGTAGTGGCAAGCTGTGGCCTACAAAAACACAGCCATGCCTAAATAAAGACAAAAATGGGTATACTGAATTATTCTCCCCAACTGTTTTAGAAAAATAAATGGAATTTCCATTCAACCGGTATTTAACCACAGCAGGAAGTGACATCTGCCAGGCACTTCCTGCTTAATCTCCGCCTATAGTCTTTATGCTGTCTCTGGCGGCTTTGCCTCAACAGCTTCACAATGTCTTAATAGAAGTGTGAGGAACAAGATATTTCATCCGTTTATCAAATGTGGGTAAGGAGCAAATTTATTCTTAACGGTTCTCTAGCCTTCATCTATTCATTAAAGTTAAAGGCGAGCAACCATCGCAGGCATAAATGGCATTTCTTTTTTAAAAGATGCGTGAGAGAGAGGTGTTCACAGCTGACATTGTAAAATTTATTTCTTCTTCTCCTTCAGTGCTGCGCAAGCTTTGTCAATTCACAAGGGAATGAGAGACGATTCAGCAACAACACAGCATGCTTTGCAACATCACCCCAGTACTGTGAGAGAAAATAATGCAGTTACTGCATTGATGTTAATATAACCATCCTTCATTGTCCATAGTTCACAATGTACTGGCGCAATAAAATGTTGTATTGTGCTAGCCATTGAAAGAAGCAGGAAAATGAAATCATAGCTGATACCTTTTTATTGGCTTACTGAAAACATTTGAGTTTCATTAAAGAGCGTTAGTTCTATGACTTTATTAGGTGTAGTAACAATACCATAACCCCCCAAATACCAGAAACATAAATGAATAAGAATGTCTTTCTTTGTAGGTCATGTAACTGCAAACCGACCGCCAGTATCATTTTCCAGGCAGAGCTTCATATTATACCTGTTTCAATGTAAAAAAAAAAAAAGAAAAGGTATAAAGTCGGCGTGATTCTTGTCCAATGTCCGCCAGTTTCTACCTAACTTCCATACCATGGTCATTGTAATACATGTAAATTAGGTCCTTATTCTCCGACATACAAATGCCTAAATTTAATTAAATAAATATCCCTTTATATCTAGCATGTTCAGATACTTTAAGGTCTAGCACATCGGAACATATGACAGTTGGCTGTTCCGAGGTTAACGTGTACAGTAAGTTACTTTATGGCATAGGACATTCAGGTGGAGCCATAAGCGCTGATATAAAATGAATATTTTACTTTACCCATCTATGATATAAGCTGTTATATTTACCTAATCCCTTTACACAAAACCCTAAACCTTTGCTACTCCTAAAAGTCAACTTGACACTTGATTATCCTTTATCATGGAAGTTACCCACTAATGTTTAAATGTCAACCCTAACCTTACAATTAACGCCTATTCTAACCTAATCATGACACCTAACTTTGTCCTTAATTTCCCCGCTAACTTAGACAAACCAGCCATGGTAAACTTACTAATAACCCCTACCCCTAACCATCTTAAATATAAATGCAACAGAAAACAATGAAATAATATAATGGGAACAAACATTCTAAGGCTAGCTTATGAATGGTGGTACTGGACAGTGCCAGTAAAATTACAGCCAACAAATCAACTTCTGCAATAAGAAGAAAAAATAATATTTGTATATGATTTTATTTATGTTCTGTTATTTATATTTTTATATTCTGTAACTCAACCATGTAATATAGGTAAGCATATAATAACACAAGTTGGAATTTAACCAACATGACCATCACCATTAACACAAGTTGGAATTTAATAACCATGTAATATAGGCAAACATATATTAACACAAGTTGGAATTTAATCATGGCAGTCTATCTCTATGTCCCAAGTAAAGGGCCCCCCTGTGCCCCTTGTAAATTCAATTAAAAAATATCACTAAGTTCCATCCAAATCTGTTGTCAAATGTTTGAAAATAACTAAGGATACCTAAAGGGAATGTGTAGGGTTTTTCAGTAAGAAAGTACAGTAACTGTAAATTTGATTGTAACTTCAAGATTTTATATGCTTTCCCTTTTTATTTCCTTGATATATTCAGCTATCTGAATTATAGGCAGTGTAGTCGGCAGCTCTGCTAAAAGTCTGTAGTTTTCATTTATTCTGCATAGACCAATAGGCAAGCTACACAGAAAAGAAGGAAAGCCTGCATATTTAATACAAAAATTTCCATAGCTGTCCCTAAGTATGTAAAGAATTATAAACTATGCACAGGTTCGCAAAAGAAAAATTTAGATTAGGATTTGTTTATATAGCACCAACAAATTACACATCACATTATATGATATAATTTATATCAGTCCCTTTCCTCCCAGAAGATCTCACAGTTCAGATGTCCCAGCAAAGTCATCCAGACACATTGGAATCATTGGGATGGAATATTTTTTACATGCATTCATTATCCAATAAGAAAATCTTTTTTTTTTTGTTGCAAAAAATGTTTACCTAAATTAACATGACTTAGGTATGGAATTATTTATAATTTTATCTCAGAATGTGTTATTTTATCACCATCTCTTTTTTCTTCCCCTCGTCAGCACCTCATTAAACATCACAGCTTTCACTACCAAAATTTAAAAGAAGTGAAATCATGCCAGGCAGGGCAGGCTATCAGAAGATTCTGGCCAATGCTATTTGTATAGACAGGTAAAAAGTAATGGTCAATCAGTGTGAGCTAGAGGAATACCAACCTGTGATTTCATAGATTTGTGGTACGGAATAAATAGGGGTAGCACGGCCACCAAGTATTTAGTCTGCAGTATGATTTGTAAACAAAAAGCAGCAATATACATTTATTGAGATGAAAATAGGAATGCACCCCAATAATGTTATATGTTGGGTTAACATACACTTTAGGACAGAAAAGCATTGTGGGATGCCATAGTTCTTATTCACATTCAGTCTACATTCATCTGAGGAAGTCTGACTGCTGTGCACAAACTTTGACATTTCTGTCCTCCACATTCTATAAATGAATCTTAAGCCAGAAGTTAGGCAATTAATGCCGAAGTCATTTATTTTTGTTTAGTAACTATGTAAAAGAAACCTGGAAAAAAGATGACTGTGTTTCAATGCCATTTATCAAACAGACTATGATAGGATTATAAAGAGGAATAATTCATTATCTATCTGCTTTTACTAGGAGTCTTCATGTAATCAACTATACCTGGAATTTTACAAATCTAGGAAAATGTAGACATTGCTTTGTTACAAAGAGTTGTGAAATCAACAACTACGGCCAGGTGAATCCCAAAAATGAATCTTTGATAGCTTTGCATGTCATTACTAAATCTGCTCTACACTGCATACAGTTCTCTCACAAGTCATTATTACACCTGTACTGAAACTTTTTTTTAGTTATGGAGTGGGATTCTTCTGGACCCTGTTTTGGAGGCATCTCTTTACTTCCAGTTCCAACAGGGGTGCCCATTACCAAAATACCAATAAAAAATATATACTTACGGACATTAAAATGTATCTAAGTTGTGTCAGATTTACACTGGATGACATGATTGAGTCACGATGACCTTTTGATGTTCACATGCCAAAATCCTGGTTAAAGTACGGATTTTGGTTCAAGTCAAATTGGGATTCGCCATGATTAATGGCCATTGCAACCCTGGTGACCATAGCACAATGGCCATTTTGGCTGAAAAAAAATGATCTCATCCATATCTTTGGACTGCAAACCTAAAACACAACAAAACTGGGTAAACCCAAAGTAGACCTGAATCTCATCACTAATAGTAGTTTGTTTTTCAAGTCTTTGGAAATATTAAAGACAATTCTTAGTTCTTGAACAGGTGGCTATAATAAAACATGCAAACATAACTGAGAATAAAGATCAGAAGAAGGGACGCATGTTGAGTCAGGATCTTAGATGAAGTCCATATAATTTCATAAATTCATCTTGAACCTAATATAATTTTTTACATTTTGTCCTTCTTACTCTCCAGTCAGTCGTATAAAATCAATTATTAAAAATCAACCCTCAATAAACAACGTGGCCATTTCTAATCAGTAGGAGTAAGCTAGGGTCATGTATCATGTCTCTCCTTATGTGGAAAGTACTGGATGAATAATTTTTCTTAACCAAATCAAGGTAAAGGTGGCTTCTATGGACCAGGCCAGCAATAATGATCCAACTAGTATATATAATAGGACCCAAAGTTTGCGGAGTGCATATTACCTTTATTTGCAAACATCACATATTCCAGTTTATATTTTGTGCTTGCTGTTCCTTTTTAGTATTTCAGATTTCATTTTACAGTATTTCAGATTTCATTTGCAATGAGAATCACATGAATTGGTTAATCGTACAATCATTTTCTTCCAACATAACATGGTGCACCTATTCAACAGTTTATTTTTGTCACCTTTTGTCTTGCATGTTCTTGCCACCTTCTATCATCTCTTGGCCTGGTGGACACATTTGTGTCCCTTTTGTTTTCACTAGACACCTCACTACTCCTCATAGTCCACTGCCATCTGTCTATGCATTGCTGTGCTACTGAGTAGTGTAGGATTTCTAAGACAAACAAATCTGTGTGTGATTTAACTGTTCACCAGTGAAATGATGAACTGCCATCTGCTGTTTTTACATTGGAAACCTTCAAAACAACAATGGAAAGATATACATTTGCTATACTGTGTCTTGAATCTGAATACCATCATATCCAAGAATCAATTTTATGTCCCGGGATAAATGTAACTAATCCATTATAATCCAAATAACCAAGGTACCCAGACATCTTTCTGAACATATCGGCAAGCTGGATGGCACAAGTGTAATCACTTCAAACGTATGAAGAACTCTTCTTTATTAGGACGGTACAGAGAGAAATGATGATGTACCAAGTGCAGAAACCCATAGCAACAAACCAGATTTGTAATGTTCATCAGTATAGAGTAGCCAGAACAATGAAAGATGATTGCTGATTGATTGCTTTCGATTACACCGTGCACAATGCTTGATGTAAAAAAAAAAAACTTATAAGTCATGTGCTTTTTTCTTTTTTCAAGGCAAGGAATACTGGGAGATGTTATAGATAATAGAACACACCTTCATAAACTTGTAGAGTAGTGACATCACATATCATAAACATTAAGGTGAATGTGGACCTTCTATGAAAATGGATGGCTCACTAAAACAAAATAATGATCATATACGTACCATAGAACTTGGCTTCTCATGCATTGCCTATGCAAGGGAGACATCCGTAAATCTTTGTGTAGGATCCTAGGAGAGCCAAGTGTTTATATTTTTTATAAGTATGTATTAAGTATTCCACACTCTTTGTGATATTTGGGATCCTCAGCTTACCCAGTAAGCTGGGTAAGCCCTTAGACATAATTATCACAAGATTTTTCACGTGGGGGTGGAGGACTAAAAGTTAAGCTAAGTCCATGTTACTTATTATAATTATTACACAGTATTTATATAGCGCCATCATGTTATGCAGCGCTGTACAAAGTTGATAATTGCATCACTAATTGTCCCTCATAGGAGCTCACAATCTAATGTCCCTACCATAGTCATATGTAATTAATGTAGTCTAAGGTCAATTTAGGGTGAAGCCAATTAACCTCACTGCATGTTTTTGGGATGTGGCAGGAAACCGGAATACCCTGAGGAAACCCTCGCATACACGGGGAGAATCTGCAAACTCCATGCAGATAGTGTCCTGGCTGGGATTTGAACCGGGACCTAGCACTGCAAAGGCAGGAGTGCTAACCCCTGGGCCTCCGTATATAGAGCTACGTATCTAGAGCAACTTGCTGCCCACGTGCTGCCCACGGGTGCTACTTATATAGAGCAACTTATTTTGGTTTTCTGTTGAAGATACAACATAGTTAGAAATAGACTTACAGGCCTTCTAATCCCTTTTGGAAATATTCCAATGTTCTTTGTGATGCAAAATACATTGGCACTATATTTATGATTAACATAAAACAATATTTGTAATTAATTGCTGTAGATATGTACTGGAGGACTAATTCAGTATGGACTGATCTATAGCTGACGTAAAGAAAACATGTAAATCATAAATAGAAAAATGAAAACTATACTCAGCTATCCCACATTTATCCTAATAAATTATTCAAATGAATAATAATTAATAAAATGTTGCTGTCCAAACTTACATTTTTTGTACAAACACATGACTTTTGGTTGCTTTTACAATTCTGCTTAATGACCTCCATGTCAATACAGGAAGCACTTATGGTGTAGGGTCCAGCAGAGAACTACACCTGCCGGTATGTACAGAGGGTTGCAGAGTTTTTTACTTTTGTGTCATGTGCCTGGTTCCCCTTTGATTGCTGTCGTCCTTTTACCTAATCCTACATTAGTGCACCCTATATAGAGTCCAGTGGAAGGAACCACAGGGCTCACCAACCAGGCATCTGACACATACCCAGAAGTGTGTTGGATACAAAAGATTCTGCAGCCCTTCAAAAAAGTTAAGGTAAATAAAAAAGATACATGGAAGATGTCTACCTGCCAAAGGATTTGGATTCCAGCTCAATCTTATCTGGCTGAGAAGAATATCTCTTCTGCAATAACTACAATTTTTTATATAATTTTACCTAGTTTTGTCATGTTATCAGACATTCTTCCTTTAAGACTAAGACAGAAAGAATATTTTTGACCCCATGAATACCATATTTGACAAAACATATCGGACATTTTAAAAGCACTTTGCTTTTTGATCCTAAGCTAGCTAAGGCTATAAATGTCATCGTTCTCGGCAGATTTCAAGTCAAGGCACCTAGAGATGAATTAGTATAGAATTCACCATTAATGACTTCCAGTGTGAAATGAATTTCTTTTGAACGAATTGCTTTATTTTTATCAGTGGGGTTAAGTTGAGCTAATTGTTGGAGTAATACCTTTCTTTCACAGTAAAAACTGTCTTCTTCGACTATCGCCCTGATCAAAATATTAAAGCTAAATGCAAATCAGTCCTATCCATATGTTAGCATTTTTTTCAAGCATTCTGTACGACTGGCTTGATGAAGATGGAATTAAAAATGCATTACCAAATACTGTAGGGCTCAGGTTAGTAAATTACTTTTTCCTAGAAATGTAATTTTTTGAAATATAACACAGTTCTAATAAGAGTATTTATATTTTTTTGAAGGCATGGTAAACCTTAAGTAGACATGCTTTGTAAATACCAATGCTTTGGAGATGATGGTCAATGTTCCCGTGGACATAATTTCATTTCTAGGTGTTAAATATATTAAGTCTACATTCAAACAGTGACATGCTTGTTGTATTTATTCTCATAACCTAAATAAATATAAATGATCATTACTGTAAAACAAAAAGGAGAAACACCTCTACAATTACCACCACTACAATCTAGTGTTCCGGATTAGATATCAATAATTAGAATTTCCTTAGTGAGTATGAAGGTGGAAATTGTCTTTTTTATCTTTGGATATCTATATTGTTGTTGACTTGTGTGGTGTCATCTTGTGAACATCTTTATGGCCGAGAGCCAGGAGCTCCTTATGGCCCTAAGAATGGAGGTTGTCCGAAGTAGTCATTGCCTCTAAAGGGTATGGACAGTATTCTATTACATCTACTGACAAATTTGGTGAGAACATTTAGGAAAGGGCAAGTTTTTGTATGCACTTTTGTATGACTACTTTATATAACCTTGGCCTGTAGGCACCATTTAAATAAAAATGTATTGTTTGCTTATTCTAATATAAGTCAACAACTTCCAAGAACTGCTTAATTTTTCACTTGACTGTAAATGTTGTTGCAGACTCAGGATGTCACTCAACTGGTTCCAGCCTCTTTTTTTTTAATTGCCGAAAACTACCAGTGGTGCCTCCGACTCCGCTGCTTGGCCACACTGCAAGTGGCCAAGTAGGAGGCAGCTTTGCCTGGAATCTTCTGTGCTGCTTTGCTCTAGCTGTGTGTGTTTTCTGTTTTCAGAAGCATACCCTGCACACAATCCGTTCTAAGTGCCTGTTTGTGTGCAGGGGGATAAGCTCTGATTTCTGGCTGAGACAAGTTTGGCTCTGGTAGCCTGTATAAGCGTTTTGCAGGCTTTCAGACCCTTCTGGTGACAGCCTGCTGGGCTGATCCACAGCACTTCACATGATGGGCTGCTTGTTGTCTGATAACCTTTGTGTTGAGCTAACAGGATGCCTGTGTGTGAATGAGATGTTCCATAGATAAATGATTATCCTGTATACAAATAAATAAAATGCAAATGTGGTTTGTAACGATGGCTGGGGGCAAGATGAGCCTTCTGTTGTGTTTCTCCATGCCCCCCTACAAGAGCGGGGGCGTTCCTGTGCCACCCTGTGTGTATGGAAGTGCTCTTTTCTTTTGCCTCTGTTCCAGGAATTAGATGGCTCTGCCAGCGTGGCAGCGCTGTCACCAAGCAAGGAGCTTCCTGAGGAACAGATGGTACAAGCAGGGAGAAAGGAGATGCCAACTGCCATCCCACGGGCACTTGGCACCTGCGTTCCAATAAATGCAATCCAACTGACTTCTACGCCAGGCTCTGTTCCATCTGAACAAGAGCGCCGCCCGTCCTTTGGCAGTGAAAAGGGCCACAGGATCTAAGGAAGGGAAATGGATGAGGAAGCATAATCAGTTAGTCATTCTTGGACTATAGCAAAATATTGATTCTCTTTACCTCAGCCATTACATAAGCAGAAGCAGCGCTCATCCACTGGTTTACAAAAGATTCACAACATTTTAATTTCTTTATTAAATGAAGGCGGCACTACACTCTTTATCATATAATAAACGAGGAGCAGACAGTACGCATTATGTGACATTATGAAGAGGAGATTCAGTGGGAGTCACAATAATAATTTGTCAGATTGGCTTACAGCCATTGCATCTTATTTATGTGAAATGCTATTAGAAGTCTACAGAGCAAACAGATAGCATTTCCAAATAACAGAAGATCACTTCTTATCTCAAATGCAAGGTGAAAATCAACGGAAACAAATAAAATCAATCAAGGAGCTGCTAATTTTCTTATAAAAACATTGCAACTTGGCTTAAGAGTTTTCACATAATTACCCTTCAGTTTCAGATATAGATAAGAGTTGATATATATCAGTTCTTCCAGTTCCAGTATTTACTGTTCTTTGCAAGACTGAAACATCCTCTTCTATGATTTTGTGTTGTGCAACCTCCCTCTTATGTTCCAACGTGAGAAGGTGTAAACACATGCTGTTACTTTTTTTT